>NC_142857.1:20320000-20480000 GCF_061612785.1 Hesperophylax consimilis | reverse complement strand
CACTTGACCCTCGTAGTATGAAAGAAATTAAAATCTCAATTCACCTAAATTATCTATGTCAACACAAGCAAAATTTTCCATTTATAGTGATGACAGTATGAGGAATTCAATATTGTCAGGTTTTTCTTATCCGAGGCAAGTTTTTTTTTTTTAAATGTAATAATAATAATATATCTTTATTTAAGAAATTTGTAATATTGGAAAGTTTCCATAGTGTACATTTGTTTATAAATTAGATAGTAAATAGAATTAACAACAGAAAATAATAATGATAATTTTTTTAAATATTTATGTTGAGGGATCAGTAGGATTTATAGGCCCTGTTAGGAGTTCTACCGAGCCGAACCCTCTGGTATGAAAATATCTGGAGTCGGTGAATTATTTTCCCATTTGATCTCTGTTGAGTTGATGTGTTGTTCTTGTATTGTTTTGTATTTATTTTGCTTATATAATGCACTTGCATAATGTTGATTGACTAGATCAAGGCTGCCCAACCTTTTTAACAGTTGGGCCAAATTGACGATTTTGAATCACTGGCGGGCCACTGAATGCCTGACGGTTCCTATTTCCATGGGGGGGGGGTTGTTAGAGAATTTCTATAAAAACATAATTCCTCACAAAATGAGTGCTCCCCACCAAATAATTGAAATCCATGGGGGGGGGGTTGTTACGGAACTTCGCTGAGAAAAAATTCCACGCACCCAAAAACATCATATGTGATTCCCCACAAAAAATTTTCGAATTCCATGGGGGGGGGTGGCTACAAGATTCCATTTCGGACGCAGGCCCGCGACACTTTTTCAAATTGGCGGATTGGGGGGTTTTTTGAAAATGGTTCACGCGGGCCACTTATAATTCGTTCGCGGGCCACATTATGGCCCGCGGGCCTGGGGTTGGGCAGCCTTGGACTAGATGATCATTTGTGGAAAAGTGTGTGGAAGGGTTTAGTTTTTCATATGGGGAAGATTTAACCTGGACATAAAATCGGAAATAATAAATAAGGAAGGGTTTAGCTTTTCCTGTGGGGAAGATTTAACCCGGACATTAAGTCGAAAAATAGGTAGTATGTAACAAATAGAAAAAGTTGAGGTTTCTCATAATCTGCCTCACTAGGCTAACAGCTAGCCTGTGTTGAGGCTAGCCGCTATTTTAAAAGTTAATTTAAATATATATGAATATACCTACACTTATATTATAATATGTATAGTATAATCGCTCAATATTTTTGTTAGATCAATAATTTAGAATTTGGATGAGACAAATTATAATGCATATATTATATCAGTCATTTTATGTGAAAGCATCTGAAACATATTGGGCTGTATAAATTCTCAAATAGTTTCCAGATAGACTTATATTCCCACAATTATTAATGAAAATGAAAACTAAATATTTCTTGCAATCTTATCTTTACCTTATCAGTGAAGAACATTAATTGCTATGATAGATCTCTTACATATTAAATACTTGCCGCTACAATGTGATAGTACTCGTTCAGATTAAGGTTACTAATAAATACCTCGACTTATCTGTCTTCAATATATCTGGACATGATAAGTCAGTATCGCTTGGACATCTTGTTTTCACAGTCATTCATTTGGCATTACACGATCCATTAATATTTGACTTAGCGTCAAACACTTATTGACAAATAACAAGGCAAAGTACTCTCAATAATTATTATTCTAGAAATAATGATGTTGCAAAACTTCTGAAGAACATGATAATCATGAAGATTCCACCATAGCTAATGTATCATGTGTAAACACTCAAAGATTATAGAAAATTTATTTCTGATTCGATTAATGATTCTAACGGTCAATAGTTTTTTACTGTTGTGCTAGTTTTTGAGTACAGGCCCAATTAATTGCTCTTTCGAAATGGTTGTTGATTTTAGAAATAAATGTTGTAATGAGTAAATATTACAAACTATATTGCAGAAATGTTTTTTCTTCTTGCAAAGTGTCCATGAACTACTCTGATGATGGACACAGCAAGAATGTACGAAACATTGAGTCACCCCAATAATCAATTGGCGAAGTTTATTTCTGCTTTATTCCATAAGGAAACTGTAAAATTTGAATTATTCCGATTCCATAATGATTTCCTTAAGATGTTGGAAAGTTTGGATTAAAAATATCATGAAGGTCTCCGTGGTGAAGAGTTAAGACTCTCGACTAGCAATCCGGAGGTGTTGAGTCCAAAGTACGGAGCGCCGCTACTCCCCACTTTCTTCTTTTTCCCTTCCCACTACCTTCGGCATCACACCATACCCCAGTTGGGGGTGCCATAGTCTTATTGGCTCCAGACGGTTAGGAGCAGCTGGGATTCTTGTGCGGTATACACATTAAAAATTTTACCGTTAAAAAAAATCCTAATAGATGTCAAAAGGTTTCTCTCTTGGTCTTTTGTGTGAAGTTTATCATTTATATTATGCTACAACAAAAAATTGTGCTGACAGATCGGTACTGTGAGATTTTCAGAAGTCTAGGTGCTTCAATAAATCAACTCTCTGAGGCAAACAATATTTACTAGTCATTCAAATGATATAAGATGTGTTGCATTTAGTAATTATGTATGTCAAAATAAGAAAACTGTTATATTATTTTGTCCACATAACGAGGCCCAAGTACAAAGTCTCCAAACTGATGTCCAGAGGAAGATCGATGAAAGAGGAAACTTTGTGTTTTTTTAAACTTACGTTAATGGTCCAATTCTGTTGTTTTGTGCTGCAGTCTGTAGGACAATGACTGCTTTAATGATAGGCTACCTCGAATATGTGAAGAATCTCCCTATTGAACACTCTCTGTCCTTTTTTGAGTTTAAAAAACAAAAAATGATGAATATTGATTTTTTATTGAAGCAAGTGAAAATGAAAGTCATTAATAATTATTATTTTATTATTATTAAAATATGAATAAAGAAATATATTAGAAATTCATCATTGCATTTAGGATAGATCCATTGCCAATTTTAGTGAGAATAGAAGCAAATATAGTGCACAGAGTTTTGGCGGCCGGGCGGGAAGAGCCAACGAGTCACGAGGCTGGCTGAATGAAGCGTCGTTCCATGCAAGAGCTTTGTCACGTCTTGCCACGCAAGAGTCGGTTTTACCTCCCTAGAATTGTTTCACATTAATAATTCCGACACTCTCATCTACATGTGTTGTACTGATTGGCAGATTGGACACGTTTTATTTGAGCAAGGAAGGAATTCAACAATGAACATGCATACATTATTTTTAACAATGGGTATTTAATTTGTATAATATATAGGCAATTCTTAACAGTTCTTGATTGCTTGTTTTTGTAGAATTATACTAGACTCCTGCATTTATAAATTGTAGAGGACAAACCATGATTAATCACGTCACCATGTAATTAACTCCTATTCACCCCAAAATTCCAGATGTAAAAAGTAGTGAAAAACTACAATGAAAACATATTTGCGAGGCAAGTTTGGGTACAGCAGCCCCAGGAATTATTTATAGGATAACCAAAACCTCTGCCAAAGGTCACCCCGAGTGTTTCGCTACATTTGGTGACTTAGCAGGGGTGCCCGGGGTCATTGTGTGAGGTGTGTTCAGGATGCTCCTGCCCGTCACCTGCGTGGCGTGCCAGATCGGGAGAGGCTGGTTTGGGGAGACCCTTTGACCTCTTTTTTTATTTTTATTTTTATTTATTAACTTTCAAAAATACATTTTTTACAATTAAGTCCCGTTAAATTGATTGATATCAGTTTGTCAACGGGTTCTTTTAACAATTACTTTTTAAATACATATACAATTTTAACAAGTACATAAAATATACACATAATTACATTAGTACAAAAAAATTCTTTCACATAACCATTTTTTTTAACATACATTTCCTTCTGTGAGTCAATTCACAGCTTTTTATTGAGTTTGGTAATATGTTGTAAATTATTGGAACGAGGTATTCTAGAGTTCTTTGACCATATTTATTGAGGTATCTGGGAACTACAAGTCCATCGTTTGCAATTAGTCTTGTATTATGAACATGTGTCACTATTTTATTATGTTCAGATTGAGATGTATGCTGACTTGCAATTTTAAGCCACAATAAAGGTAATAATAATAATAATAATCTCCAACTGGTATATTGACCAATCGCCTTGCGCCTCAGTTGGAGGGATACATTCATATGTCTGTCACTCCTGGACACTGATCCCTAGATTCCTACCCATCCCTCATACCTTTTACCTTTCCAGAACTTCCTTTCCTTAAAAAGACCCTCCACACAGCATCCCAAAAGATGACATAGGCCCTGAGGAAAATTATCTTCCTAAGGGCCTCCTGTGTGGGGTTAATATAAAAAGTTTTTCGTCAAGCATTGTGAATTCTCTCTGTTTGCATAAAGTTTCTTTAAGTTTTATTTATGTCTATGTCTATCCTGTAAATTGAACGAATATGATTTACATGGTGTAATTGCTCTCCTCTAAAAATAAAATAACGTTTTTGTTCCTAGGACATCTCGGCGCTGGAGAAATGCTTCTGGTACCTGCAGTCCCGCTCGCCCACGGGGCAGCTGGACCTCCCTGTCCTGTCCCCGCTGCTGTCCCCCCCGGTGCCCCGCCAGGCGTTGCAGGGCCTGTTCCTGGCGCTGGACGAGAATCGCGATGGACACGTCGACTTCAAGGAGCTGTGCTGTGGCCTCAGTGCCGCCTGTCGGGGGCCCTCGTGCGAACGGATGAAGTGTGAGTATCCTAATGCCTAGCTGTTTACCATTGCCTTTAAATATATTCTCCAATTGTAAGTTGGGTTGTTTAATAAGCTGAATTTTAAATCCAGGACTTCTGGCACTGGGGTTTTGTTTTGTAATTTATTTTCTTAAACGTAAAGTAATTTAATTGCATTGCAATTTCTGTGTTTAACATGCTGTTAGATTGAATTGTAAATTTTTGTGTTTAAAATGCCGTTAGATTAAATTGTAAATTTTCGTGTTTAACATGCCGTTAGATTAAATTGTAAATTTTCGTGTTTAACATGCTGTTATAAAATAGAAGCAATAGCAAAATTAATTATCAATGTAAGATAATAAGTAGAACAATTTTTATTGGAACAACTTTTCTTTAACTTTTGAAGATTGTACCCATCAATATTATTTTGCAACAATTTTTTTCCCCCAAATTTCAATGATTGGTTTGTAACCTAGATAGTGTCTCGGATAAATATATCCGATTTTTATTTGTATGGGATACCTGTTGACTTTTTTTTCTTAAATTCTAAATGAATATTCAATTTTATTTAAATACGGGAAAAAAAAATCGTTAGTTGAAAGATAACATTGTTAATTCTGTATTTGAAATATCAGATCGACAAATTTGATGTTTAATAACTAGATCCCAATGGTCGAGTGTTTAAGAAGCTGTCTTGGCAAGACAAGAGATCTTGGATTTGATTCCTAGTTGTGACTGTAATCTTTTTATTTTCTGTGTCTTGTTCTGTTTCATGTTTCGTTTTGATTTATTAGTATTATCTTCTTCTTTAATCACTAATATTAATTATACAATGAAAGATAATGCAGGTATTAAAATTAAGAGCAAGCTTCTAATAATATGACTAAAGAAGCGAAATATATTTATTAAATTTAAATGAAAACCAGTAGATTTAAATAGTAACCATCTTTTCTTTTACAAGAACCGTCATCAAAAATGGGAATTATAACAAATTTTAATAATACTCTATTTTTCTCTTTCCAGTCTGCTTCAAAGTCTTCGACACAGACCGTGACGGTTTCCTCAATGAATCGGAAGTTCATCAAATGTGCAACATACTCTGCTCGGTAGCGACGGAATCCCTCCACAACCACGGCGGCCAATCCAACGCCTTCCGCCGCCCATCCGCGCAAGAAGTCCCCCTCCGCCCCGAATCCATATTCGAACAGCTGCGCAAAATGTCGTTCTCCGACAAGAACCAAATCCCGCGCAGGAGATCCAGAGAAAAATCAAAAAGAAGCAGCTCTGAAAGACTGTTCCATCTTGGAGATAAACTCAAGACAGACTTGAACGAAGACGTAAAAAATAGCCTAGCAATGAGCAGCTTTATAGACTCAGAATCAATGGCAAATCAAATTAAAATAGACGCCAATACATTGAATATTAATAGTCTCGATAGCGGTGAAGAAAGCAGCAGTAGTTTTATCGTGGAAGAAAAGAAAGAGTCTTTGGAGAGCGGTGATGACAAGGTCAGAGTAGAAAAGGAGGAGGACGAGTGGGGGCTGTCGCAAGAAGAGTTCCTGATCTGGGGTGTCGAGAAGGCCGAGAATCTGGTAGCCCCATTTCTTCTTCTTATCTACGATGTCTGCCACATTGTCCTGGGCTTGCGGCCGCAGTGCAAACACCAAGAGCATGAAATTGGTGAGTCTCTTTGCTTAGGTAATCCAATTAAGTAATACCATTACGTATTTCACTTTAGTAAAGTTAACGTTTGTGTAAATATTAGATTTGTCCATTCAATAAATAGATGTTCAATGTACATAGTTAAGATTGCTTATAGGCATACTACTGATTCGTTAAACCTCTCATAAATGACGCAGAAAGGTTACATAAAGATTATGTTCTAAATATTACAAGTTTTATTTCCAGTATTGTATATTGTCCTGCATGTTAGGACTTCACCCGAGTTGTGAAGGATACTTTTCAAGGGTAATTTGTTTCAGTTTAGTCAAAGACTCAATATTATTTGATAATAACATAAAATTTATTTCAGTGTAGTCAAAAAATTAAAAATAATTATACGCAATTCCAACACAGTAAAATTTAGACTTTTTAAATACATCTATTAGAATTTTATATTTGTTTTCGGTAATGAATGAATGCAAATCTTGGAAGTGAAAATTAACCCACTTCCCGACGTCCGATCGACCTTAAACTCGTCAAATAGACTCGTTTTCGATGACAATGCATTCTGTCAACTTTTGGTGACAATCACATACACAAATGCAGACATATAAGACATTACAACAGTTAATATACGAAATAAATGTCAGTCATACCCGACCGGCAATTGGTGAGGTTGGTAGTAAATATTTTTAATAAATAATATCGCACCTCCGGTGCTAAACTGTCACTTATGCAAGTTTTGTCAAAATTGATCTGAGTATGAGAAAAAATAACTAATGTACCTCTTTACTTGGTGTGTCATCGTCGCTTATATAGTGCGTATAATTTCCACGTGAGGGCAGTTATGTCGTTATGGTTTTGGTGCAAATCTAACCTCCACTGGGAGAAACAACGTTTGATTGGTTAGTTGCGCGCGGCACCCCGCACGAGTAGCAGTCTCCTGGAGCTACAACACCACAAAGGTAATTGTGACAATTCATTTTTATGATTTTGGAGCAATAACAACACTAAAGTTTGTTGTGACATTTTTTTCTTGAAATAATAAAGACTAGCTTTTTGCCCGTTGCAGGCAACTAATGGGTAAAAATGTGGTGCGTGGTGTAGTATTTGAATGTAGATGAGGCGAGGGTGTGGGACTACAAAATTTTATAAAAAGAAATGAATATTTTGAGAAAAAAAAGAGCCAAGGAGCTTACTGATCATTTTTTCACCGAGCCGTTCGGATTCTGTGAGTCGAGACGCGTAATTTGATACCCATATCGTATGTACTGTTTTTGTCACCAACATTCTTCAAAAGTTGTTATTTTGGAAAAAAAATTGCTCAATTAACACGCAAAATTTAAAAACTTTTAAAAATGTAATATGTATTTTGGCATATAAATGAAACTATGAGTGTGTGACCACAAATATATTAAAATATATGTATGGATAGAAAGAAATGGATATTTTGAGAAAAAAAAGTGCCAAGGAGCTTTCTGATCATTTTTTCACTGAGCCATTCGGATTTTGTAAGTCGAGACGCGTAATTTGATACCCATATCGTATGTACGGTTTTTGTCACCGACACTCGTCAAAAGTCCCAGCGAGTTTTATTTTGGAAAAAAAAAATTAATACTACCACTACCACTACCATACCACTACCATACCACTACCACTACCATACCACTACCACTACCCGTACCACTACCACTACCACAGCCACTACCACTACCAAACCACTACCACTACCACACCACTACCACTACCACTACCACTACCATACCACTACCACTACCATACCACTACCACTACCATACCACTACCACAACCACTACCACTACCATACCACTACCATACCACTACCATACCACTACCACTACCATACCACTACCATACCACTACCATTACCACTACCACTACCATACCACTACCACTGCCATACCACTACCACTACCATACCACTACCACTACCAGTACCACTACCACTACCATACCACTACCACTACCAGTTCCACTACCACTACCAGTTCCACTACCACTAACACTACCACTCACACTTCCAGTACCACTACCAGTACCACTACCACTACCATACCACTACCACTACCACTTCCATACCACTACCACTACCACAACCACTACCACTACCACTACCATTTCCATACCACTACCACTACCATACCACTACCATACCATTACCACTACCATACCACTACCATACCACTACCACTACCACTTCCATACCACTACCACTACCATACCACTACCACTACCACTACCACTACCCTACTACTACTACTACTACTACTACTACTTGGTACAATTTATAAATTTGCGTGACGCTAATGATGTAGTTTTTCACTACGGGGCGACGGTACCAGTGCAAAATTATTTTTACAAAACTTTATTTTATTTCGTTCAAAAGCATTATCGATTTTTCAAAAGATAAACTACCAAAGTAAGTACCTGCACAGATTTTATCGTTTTTTTTAAATTTTAAATCCATACGTTATATTACAACACAACGGACCTAACCTAGAATTGGGCTAAAACATGCTCTCAGTACCTGGCTACCAAGGACATCTACCCAGTACCACTGTGTAGGTACCTACTTTTAAAAATTTACCGAAAAAATATTTACATAACGCAATTAGGCACCTACTCGTTAAAAAATAAACAGATGAAAACTTTTAATATGAATGGCTCCCAGGCTAACCTCATCCAAGTTCTGCGCTCCTGGTAGAAATAATAAATTTGCGAGACGCTATTGATGTAGTTTTTCACTACGGGGCGACGGTATCCGTGTCAAATTATTTTTACCGAACTTTATTTTATTTCGTTCAAAAGCATTATCGATTTTTAAAAATATACTGCCAAAGTAAGTACCTCTACAAATTTTATCGTTTCTTTGAGATCACATCCCTAAAATAAAAGCACATCACTTCGGTGTGTCTATGATTGGCTGATTTCTGATTGACCAAAAGCTGACTGTTGGCATTTTTTGTTAAAATAGCGAATGTCAAAACTTTGGCCGGTTACTGTGAAACATTTTGAACCGAACGCCATCTGTGGGACGGCCGAATAACGTTCCTTAACCTTCGGAGGATGAATTTTTCCGATAATATTAAAGGCAGACGGCGTGTTTGCTGCGGATTGCAATCATCAAGTTGAGCGTGTCGATTTTATAAAAAAAGCATACCGCGTGGTTTTCGCTTGACCACGTGATTTTCTCTTTCACCGCGAAGCTCTCCCGATTAAATCATTTTTTTGCTTGTCGGGCGAACCTGGCGGCCGGAGAGAGAAATGCGCCCTTTCGTATGGCGCGCCGCGAGCGCTTCCAGTTTCCGCCGCTAGATGCTACTCAAATTTTTGTCGACAAATTATCCCGAACGAAAAAATTAGTAAACATTTTCATACAAACTTATACTGAATTTCGCCCAAAACGCGTCCCGCCATAGTGAATCTCGAGTCGAAGCGGCTCCGTGAGAGCGGCAGTCGATTTTCGCTCGCCAGGAATTCGGCAAAAAACAATTGAATGGGACTTTTTTTCTCGCATGCCAAAACGAACTTAGTGTCCTATGTGACTTAGGGGTCAAGTGGTCGATTTTCGCCTAATTTTAAGCGACCAAATAAAACAAAGAAACTGAGTATTAATATATGTATACTTGTGTACGTAGTGACATTGTTTCCCCAATCCTTATGTTTTATGGTTTAAAGTTTTCGTTCGATTAACAATTGTGACAATGTTACATGACAGGTTCAAGTTACATCAGGAAGAAAAAAATTTAAGTAGACTTGAAAAAGACAGGGATATGAAAAAGTGTCATGAACCTGACACCAACACAATTGTTTTCATCTATGACTTACAAGCAGTGTTACCCTGTCCTGTTGGCAAATCAAGCTCTTTTTACTACAAATCGAGACTAAATTGTTATAATTTAACAATGTCTAATTCAAAAAAGAAAGAAACAACCTGTTATTTTTGGCACGAAGGCTTGGGCAATAGAGGAGCCATAGAAATAGGATCGTGTGTGTATACCCGGAGCAGATTGCACTTGAAAGTCATGGCTGCGATATAATTATTTACTCGGACAATTGCTGTGGCCAACAAAAGAACAGGGTTGTGTTTGCGATGTACTATTATGCAGTCAGTAAGTTTGACATTAATTCCATTCAACATAACTTTTTGATTCGAGGTCATACGCAAAACGAAGGCGACGTAGCGCATTCGGTTATTGAAAAAGCTGTAACAGGAGCAAAAAATGCTGGATCTATTAATGTACCCGACCAATACATGTCACTGATTCGTGGGGCGAAGAAGACTGGTAAACCATTTGTGGTAAAAGAAATGAATTACGATGATTTCTTTGATTTGAAGTCACTTGAGGAAAACATGAAGTTCAATATAGCAAAAAATTTAAACGGAGATGTAATCAAAACTGGTGATATTAAATGCATTAAATTCACAAAGAATTGTGAAAATTACCAATATCGAACAACTTACAAAACTGAAAATTGGGAGGAAGCAAAAGCTACAATTTAACCAAGAGGAAAAAATTTACGCGGAAGTAGAGGCAACGCCCAAAGAATAGATGAAATTCCCTTCAAGCAAGCATATACTTCAAAAATACCAATTAGAGAACGCAAAAAGCGTGATTTATTGCAATTAGTGGAGGCAAATATCATACCAAGATACTATGAAAGTTTCTACAATGATCTCATTTCATTTTTTGTACTTCTAACATTCTATAAAGTCGCATTTCCACTTGCAAGGAAAACAAGTTTATTGAAACCGCAGTGTTAAAGACTCCCTGATTTTCTTGGGAATGTAACAATAAATTAAAGGTTTTTGATTTTTAAGAGTACTTAATTAGTACAAAATTAGTGCTAATTAAAATAATAATAATAAGTAAAAGAAATTATTCCGTAATTATAGTATTTAAATAGGTACAATACGTGACCAATGACTGATTTAATATGAAACGTCGCTGAAAACCGTTCGTAAAATGGTAAGAAGACTGAGATTAAAAAGTCTGATTAATAGTACAGTTCTATATGTAGAATTAAGAAAATTTGTTAAACTGCTTTGATTTTTTAATTAATAAAACTTTATAAAAGTATGATATCGTGTTTTGATTGTTATGACACAATTGCCTGATAAATTGTTTTCTAGTGCCATAACGTCACTTCTGGGAGGGTTGTAAATTTAAAATGTTTATATTTTTTTATTACAAAGTTGTGAGACGTTTGCTTTTACTTTGATATGAAGTTTAAAGTTGTAGTTTAAATAATTACCAGTTCATTTTTTAGACAAGAAGAACTATACATCATAATAGGATGTCGAATTTTCAAACGCTTCTCCTGAAAAATTACATTATTTGCATAAGTGACAGTTTAGCACCGGAGGTGCGATATTTGAAAATTTAAATTTTTTTATACTTGTTCAAAAGTACTTACTCAAAATTTGGCAGCCCAAAAAATTTACTTACGTTCGTCAGCAAATTCGCAATGATACCGTGCACTTTCATGGCGATGTTGTAGTCGAACTCTGTGTCGAGCAGGATTCGGCGGCGGAAGCCAGGATGTTCCAAAAACAACCCTTCCGAGAGAGAGTGGCAAGATTTATCATCAGCTCTTTTTGTGTGAAATGCCAGTCTGGACACAGGATGAGCAGATGTCTCCCGTTTTCTAATGTCCATATACAAAGTCTCCAGTTTTAAAATAATGACGAGATTAGCGAGCGTATTCTTCGATCGACAGCAAAGAATGATGTATTACTCCGATTTGAACTCTCAGGTTTGATGGTTCGATCGCAGGTTTGGCAACCGGAGTGACCCAAAAATCCAAGGTTAGCAATATATGTCCAATACACAATGGTAAATGCTTCAATGATGCAAGAGCCACACACCTAAACCTTGTTACAAAATCCTTTATGTAACATAATTTTTTATATTAATCAATCAACCTGTCTCTTTCCAGTTATCCGCTGGCTATCACGCGAAGTGTCCCGCGGCTACTCTGTGGGCCAGTTCTGGTACCTGGTGTCGTCGGAGTGGTGGCAGGCCTGGCACGCCCACTCGGGTGGCGGGGGGCGCGGGGCATGCCAAGCTTGCGGCCGCAGGGCCCCTCCGGCCCGGACCCCCCCTATCGACGAGGCCATCGTCTGCGATGAGAGCTTCAATTCAACAGGTCATTCTGAATATGGTACTAGTGAGTCTTTGATTGAACTGTGCTATGTCTCTGTGTATGAAAGCTTTTTCTATAAATTTAAACACGCATGTGCTTCGATGCATTATAGAACATTTCATGGGAGCGGTGTAATGCTTGGTATAACCACATGACATTCAGGTGTCAGTTTCGTCATCAGAACTTTTTCTACAATATTGAATTTACGTCCAACTATTTAACTTCCAAAAATATGTTAGCCTCAGATTGTTAATAAAAATTGTGTTTAATTTGTGGATTTCTTGTTCTTAATGTTTTTCTGTTATCGGAATTTGTAAAAATTCATAATAATAATAATAATTTTTTAGACCAATTAAAATAATATAATAATAACTTGGATCGGTGGATTTTTACAAAAACGGCATTGGGTAAATCATCCAATTATTATTATTTAAAATCATAAATTATTAACTAAAAACGGGTTTGTTTTTATTCTGAAACTTTCCTTTTTTTACAAAAAGGTTCCCGTAATTATTTTTAGTCTCTAAATTCGATCAATTGATAATAATAATAATAAGGAATTGGTTCTCCCACTGTAACACAATGAAATCTAATATGTTTGTCCCTTTCATTGCCGAAGGGCCCATGGCATTTGGCAGTGGAGCATCGGCTCTCCCACTGCCACACTCTGAACGTATTCAGTAACTCTGATATCCATGGATGCCGTATCGATATATCCGATATCTGGCGGTATCGTGATACATATTTTCACCCTTACGAAAATATTAGGCCCAGGCCTATGTACAAAGCAATGACAAGAGAACAAAAGTTAACAATAACATAACTAGCACAGGACAATCACTGTATTTTTAAATTATTGTAGCTGTAGTAGCAAACTCTATTTCAAACATAATTGTAGTAATACATTGTTTGTGTTTTATGATCGCAGAGTCCATGGGAGACCTGCTGGTGCGTGCGGAGACAGTTTCCCTGGGCAGCGGCTCTAGCAGCAGCGGAGTATCCAGTTCTAGTGGCTCACGGAGTACCAGACACCCCGGCCCCATTGACAACTCTCACCTCCTGCAGGCTAACCCTTACAAGGTATGTGCTCCTGGTATAATTTTAATTTTGTAGCTCTACAATGCATTGCATAACCCCACGGTGTCGGCTTTAAACATTAACTGTCTTACTAATTAGATTCTTACACGCCCGTTCCACGTTGGTGTGGTAAAGCCGGCCTTGAGCCTGGTTTACGATCGTTTTCACCCAGCAAGCGCAATGGTCATAAGTCAAGTTTTCATTGTTCTGACCTTACGCTCCACGTAACATTTAAACCGCGTTTATAAGTAGGGGGTAAACATTTTCAATATATACCTGCTGACAAAATACAGAAGTAGTTTGGTAGGATCCTTTATATATGTGAGCAAAAATTACACTCAACCGCATTGGTGACACTGAAATTGTGCATTTGGGCCAAATTTGATTCTTACCGGTTGCTCAGTTTCACTGAAAAAGTGGCTATTAGTACTCTTTGGAATGTTAAAATGTTTATAAATAAAAGACAAAACAGTTTGTTTCACCAATTAAATGAATGTTTATTTTCTTTCTCTGTAGGTACGTTCCCTAACCGGAGAAGGGGGACACCTTCGAAGAGATGTGATGCTAGCCCAGCACCGGGACTTTGAGCTTGTGCCTGATTCTCTGTGGAAAGCCCTCGCCCAATGGTATGGGGGACCCCAGCCATTGCCTCGACAGGTTCGTATCGATATATTATTATTCCACGAAAATTTGATTGCTTTTCAGGTCTATTCCTATTTTCTATTGTCTATGACAAGAAATCTAATGTAATTAGAATAATTGTCAAGTTGACCTTGTTGCCACATTAAAAATTTATTACTACCTACTGTGACTTTTCTATGACTTAATTACTATATTTATTTGTAGGTTATTCAACCGCCTAATTCAGAGGTGGAGCTGGAGCTGTATCCAAGAAATCTTAGGCTGCTCAGACATTCACCACCAAGCCAACAAACAAGTAAATTTATTTATTTTTAATAGTCAATAATACTTATATTCATTGACGGACAGAGGCGTGCCTTCCATTTAGGCGCATTTGTCAACCCTACATTCACGGGTTGTCTGTTTGTGTTAAGTGTCTAGGCACGAGGTTCGCTAATACAGGCCCTTTTCGAAGAACAAACCCATTGGGCTCGTGACATAGCTCGAAGTCCCGAAACTAGAGATGATCGGTACCTGAAATACTGCAGTTCCAGTTACTGTTCTTCAAAAAAGAAGAAAAAAAACTACAGAGAGTAGAAAAATTTAACCAAATCTTCAAATTTCAAAATAAGTTATCCTATTTTTTTTAGTTTTTCTAATATTTTTCATTTTTTATAAATATTCTACAAAGAACCGGTTCCAAAATTAAATCTACGGTTCCAGTGACAGCAAAGGAACTGATTCCATGTAACCGGACAGGAATATCGACCATCTCTACTCAAAACAAAAGATTACTTGACAGTCGGCCATTGTCCATAATTACGTATATCGCCCCAGACTGGTATTTTTTAACTATTCCTTCTTGATTGTGTCGTTTATTATTATTCGATTATTCTCAACACTTTTCCGGTCATGTCCTAGCTATGATGCAGGGAGCGGCAAAAAGGACAGTGCAGTTATGAAGTGCTCTTAAAAAAAAACTGCGCTACTTACAAATTATATTATATTACTTTTATTCGGTACATAATGCCGTTTTATGCATCAAGTCATGAAGATAACATCAGAAAGATGAAGGCCCCCATCAGCGATACATCGATGAAGGCGATTTCTGAAGTTTTCAGCTGCATTTTGGCACATCTCGACGGTTATAGATAACGATGATTTCCTCCCGAATTCGATCCTTGAATTCTTCCGAGTGTGAGGCCATTGTGTTAAATATGAATTATTTAATTATTCCAATAGATTCCGGCCCATCATCATCATGGTCTGGCATGGTGGGCGGCTACGGGGCCGCCGCCCTGTCCAGCGTGGGAATGGCGTCCTACCAGTCCACAACGCCGGCCGCGCAGCCCGCGTGTTACCTGGCGTACACGGCGGCCTTCTCGCGCCTCGCCACCATACGACAGGTTGGTCCATTGGCTGATATAATATATTTTATGAATCTAGAATTCCCTCTCTCCCCAATCAGCCGATTAAAAATAGGAATGTATTCCCTGGTCTCCAATAGATTTTCCATCTTCATCAGGTAATTGCAATCATTAGAACAAAGACATCTGGTGTGTGAAAGAATGAAGAATTGAATCATTGATCCATTCAGTACTGAACAGTTGGATTGTAGATGATGATTTGCAGACTTTTATTTTTTTCTTCATGTTATATAACATTATACAGATTATATAACATTACCTAATTTGTTGTAAAAGTACTCGATAAATTACTTGATAAATTTAATATGAAGTGCCAAAAACCTTGTAAACTCACCATTGGTTTTAAAGAATTTCTCATCTATCGTATTCCGATATTGGGTCGCTCTCCCCACGGGTGAGTTCAGTTACAGATTTGAAAGACTCGCTCGAGCGACAATTTTGTGGCGACATCTTCGAGTATGAGACTCGTTTTGCATTCCTTCCTCTTACAGCATGGGTTTCTTTCAGACCCAGGTTCACCCCTCACTCTTTTGTTGTATCTCGTTGTCTGGCCTTCTTTCCACTCTGTATTTGTATTTTCTTTTTTATGGACATTTTTTCTTTCTTGTGTTAGGTGTGCGACTTCATCTGCTGCCAGCTGGGGCTGGCGCGCGAGGAGGTGCGCCTGTGGCTGGTGTTGGTGCGCGGGGGCACCGGAGAGCTACTAGAGGAGGAGGCCATCACGCTGGCTCAGCTCGGAGCCGAGGATGGCCAGCGCCTACTGGTGGAGGTACGCAACAAGGACCTCACCTGGCCCGAGGAGCTGCAGGCGCTCAGGTACTTAGTTATTTTATGCTTATATTATTTCTTCTTGGGATTAATGATTTACACAAAGTACCCAACTGCCCACTACGTAATGTGTTATTTCTTTCTCCTTGTAATATTTTGTGTTTATGCATGTAGTGATTACTTTGGTGCTTCACCCAAATGTGTAAATTATTAACCTCGATACAGGCTTAGTCCTAGGGTGACTAGATAGCTCATCAATATTACAATTCAACACACCTTTAAAAAGTGATATAAAGTCATGAAATGCGACTTCCGAACAGGCCTTCCATTGATATGCTTGGTGTAACTATAAGTGACCAGCTCAGGTACGGGGGCTCCATCGAAGCCAGAGTAATGTTGGCCTCTCAGAAGCTGGGCGTACTGTACAGGGCCCGCAGATACTTTAATAGTACACAACTGCTGACCCTGTACAAATCGCAAGCGCGCCCTACTGTCGAATTTGGCAGCCATCTCTGGTCCGGAGCCCCTAAATACCTGAAAAAAACCCTTGACTCTGTGCAGAAACGGGCGGTCCGTTTGATAGATTCCCCAATCTTAACAAACGGACTGCAATCTTTAGAGCACAGGCGTCAAGTAGGTATGCTGTCCTTGTTCTATCGGTATTACAATGGAAGATGCTCTGAGGAACTAGCGTCATTGATCCCTTCGGCACCGGTGCGTAGTCGGGATACACGCGAAACGCGCGCCCAACATTTATACACGGTTGACATTTGTCACATGAGAACGGGTCGCTTCTACAATTCGTTCTTAAGTTCAACAGCTCGGCTGTGGAACGAACTGCCGGCCTCTGTGTTTCCTCCCTCCTACAACATGGGACTCTTCAAGACCCATGTTCACTCCTTCCTCTCCACAAAAAGACCCTCCACACAGCATCCCAAAAGATGACATAGGCCCTGAGGGAAATTATTTTCTTCAGAGCCTCCTGTGTGGAGTTAATATAAAAATAAAAAAATTTTTAAAGGTTTCTTGAATTGTCACTGTGTTGAGTTATTATGGAACCTAGTCCTTGTGAGTTTGATTATTAGGTGAAAAAATATGCTTTATATTCTGTAAGAAGCAATCAATAAAATTTTAAAAATCTTATTTTTTTCAGTCTATCCGCCGCAACAGAAGTGCGCAGTAGCGTTGTGTCGGGGGCCACGGGTGGAGTAGCGTCCTCGCCCCACCCGGCCGGGGCCACGGGGCTGCACAACCTGGGGAACACCTGCTTCATGAACGCAGCGTTGCAGGCGGTAAGATCATTTCAACACTTTCACAAACCACTGTTGCCAAAGTCTATCAATGTCTTACCCGAATCCACCAATCTTTTGTTTCAATTATTCCAATGTTTTTCCAATCTTGTCTTTCAATCCAATTAATTGAAATAAAAATGTTTAAGGTTTGGAATACGGGTCCGTTGACTAGGTACTTCACTCGAGGGATGCATCTCTACGAGCTGAACACGGACAATCCTCACGGGACTGGCGGAGCCCTGGCCCAGAGATATGGAGAACTCTGCAAGGAGGTAGGGATTATATTATTTATACAAATCTCTAGGATATGTGAAGTATGTTTTATTTACATCTATAAATAAAAATAAAAATAAAATCTAATGACAGATTTTCACATAAACATCAAATTATAACAAATAAACTAAGGTCCCAGTACCCGTGGTCTAAAATATTTACAAAAGTAGCATAAAATATAGTCACTTTTTTATTCGAAAGGTATAGTAAATATCTAGTACGGATATGTGCTACTTTATTTATTTGTATTTCAAATTATAAAATGTGAGCCATTGAAGAATTTTTTAACGATTTTTCACAATTTTGGCAATTATTTGGGACTTAATAGTAATTACTAAAAAAATAATCTTACCTTTCCCCTACTATGCAAATATAATGAATATAAAATTGTAAAAAATATATGAATTGTTAAAAAACGCTATTTGATGCAAAGTTACATATAAAATCATGAAAAATTGAATTCTTTAACCCATTGACTTCCGAATTAATTTTATACTAAACATTTGAAATCTGCAGTGGTTTACTAAATCTAATATAATTCTAAAATCCTATGTTTAATCGTAATAAATTTTTTTTAATGAGTTTTGTCGAAAAGATATTTTGAGTTAAAAACAATAATATCAATGTAAATGGAGATATAAAAATAACTTTTTGTAGGTGTGGCTGAGCGGTGCCCGCTCCGTAGCCCCGCTGCGCGTGCGCTGGTGCGTGTGGCACCACGCCGACCGCTTCAGCGGCGGAGGCCAGCACGACTCGCAGGAACTGCTGGCCTGGCTGCTGGACGCCCTGCACGAGGACCTCAACCGCTCCCCCCGCGGCCTGCCCTACCGCGAGCTGGGTGACTCCAACTGCAGGCCCGACCAGGTGACACCAAAAGACTGCCAATAGTAACATTCCACTTGAAGAAGACCTTGCTAACTTTTGGACTGACTTCACTCACAACCTCCTCCTGGAGAGTTGTGGCAACCAAGGTGTTAAAAGAACGATTGAATTTGGCATCCACCTCTGGTCTGGAGCCCCAAAACACCTGAAAAAACTCATGACTACAGAAATGAGCGTCCCGTTTTATAGCTTTCCCATCTATAAAACTGTTAGCAATAATAAAACGCTAAGTAAATGGTTATATCGGCGGTAACATAAGCTTTGCATAGGAGTAAAGCGTTCCTCTGCCCTCACAAACTGTCGTCACTGTAATTACGCGGCACTTTTACGTAAATTCACAACAGTAGTCCAAATATTTCACGCTGATACACAAATTATCACTTAAAAACAAAAGTAACAGTCACAGGTATCAGTACCAAAGGTAAACAAAAACTCGTGAATGCCGCAATGGCGCACGCTGCATTGTTTTCACAACACGAAATTTCTGAGTCAGGCGAATTAACTAAAAGCCAATGCTTTTCTGAATCCCACTTCTGATGTTAACAATAATAAAACGCTAAGTAAATGGTTACGTTGAAATATTATATTGTCTTCACGGTCTATTACAATAATAACATCCAATATTCAGTAAGGTTATATCGCGCATTGCGCAGTTCCAAGTCTCAGCCGCTCGCTGTGCGTATGTATTCATAATCGCTTGCAATCCTTGGTCGTCCCGCGGGTGGCAGGTAGGTGGCGGTGGAGTCGCTCCCGCCTTAAACCAGCAGCGCCTCTGCCGGCCGTACCGCGAACCACTCGCGAAGTGTAGATGCCTGATTGACCGACAGTGATGAGAGTGGCGCCTCTGGCGGCCAATTGGTGAGCTAAACACTGGCGGCAGTATTTGAATGCGCTGCTAACACAACATTTGTTGTACACAATTGATATTTGTCACATGAGAACGGGTTTCTTCGACTCAATCTTGAGTTCATCAGCTCTGCTGTGGAATGATTTGCCGGCCTCTGTATTTCCTCCCTCCTACAACATGGGTCTCTTCAAGACTCAGGTTCACTCTTTCATTTCCACAAAAAGACCCTCCACTCACCATTCCCAAAGTTAACATAGCCCCTGAGCGAAAATATTTTCCTCAGTTTGGAGTTAATGTAAAAAAAGCACCTTATTATGGACACAAATATTAAACTGCTAGGGTTTTCTCTTTCGGAAGAGTGTAAGAGTCTCAACTGCTCCCAACTCTCCGGAACCAGTAGGGCTATGAGATCCGAAGGAAATAGAATGACAGAAATAATACAACCCGGTGTTGCCAGGTAGATAAGAGTAGAAATCCTAACATGATTTGTTTTCTTAATGCTTGCAGGAGGTTGCCCAAGAAGCCTGGGATCACCATACAGCTAGCAACCAATCCATCATCACGGAGCTGTTCTACGGCCAGCTCAAGTCCAAGGTACCCGTCATTCCACTCTGCACTTTTAGCTACAGCTCCATTCTATAAGATTCTGTATTATATCTTATTCCCGCAGGTAACATGTGCATCGTGCGGCCATGAGTCAGTCAGGTTTGACGCCTTCAATATGCTCAGCCTACCGCTTCCAATGGAGAGCTACATCGTGGTTGAAGTCTTAGGTAAGTAAATAGCACTTATATTATTTTGTATTCATTTTTGCAAACTAAATAATATACTACATATAATGAAATTACTCGTCCAAGGTAATCCATATTTTTTTTGTTTTAAACTTTACTGTTATGACGAACAAATGAAGATAAACTTTTAAACAGCCAATCAGGGAAAGGGGAACAAACCAAGAGCACGGGAGGTGTGACCTGTGTGACCCTTTCTGTGATTTGTCAATAAATTAATCTTCTAGTATACAGCCAACTCGCATTGTAATATCACTATTCACTCCTATAAAATAAAATCTGCTTACCAATTACTAGTCCTTTTTGCAGTGGTAAAAAGGACTAGTAATTGCTGGCTGCGATAAATCTTAACCACACATCCCATATCGAGTAAACAAAAGTTCGGGCTTATTTCCAAAATTGAATATTTTGTTACACTATTTAGTTAGACACTTTTACTAAGGTTATATAATTTACCCACCTCACTCATTTTTAACGTCGCTACGCCAGACGGTTTGTTTAAAATCGATCATTCAGATCCTGCTTAGGAAAGTTCCACAATGGACTGCGCTGCAAACCTTTGCCTTACTTTAGCGAACTTTCCTTTTTTGCGCAGGTTCTGGTTATTTCAATATGTGCTCTTCAGCGGTTAGTGTACTACTCATGTCATGGTTTATTCTAAGCATTCTCGAACCCTCCTGGCGCCAAAAACATGTTCACGCGGTATGCCATCGATATTAAGTGTTAGGTGGAATTGTGCTATTTTACCATTCTCAGTAAACTGGCCCTGCTATGAAAAGATGGAAGAGTTGTGTTTTTATTTATCCCTAGTTTATATTACACAAGTTGCTAAATTGACCATCTAACTAGAACAACACACAAGAGAACCAGTGGTTCCATCACACCAAAGTTCGTTGGGGAATTTTGGTCAAATGGAGGCCACATCTTTCAGCATTCATCATCAGTATCAATATATAGTATTAATGTAAGTGTACAATGTGCGTTCAGCTAAAACTCAGAAACAAGTCCCTGTTCCATCAATGGAGTTATGGTGTAGTAGCCCTATATCCCCCATCCATGAAGAAGTTTCCCGTTTTTACCTGAAGGTCGTGCTTTTGAAGATATAAGGACTGCAAGTTTCGCCTTCTAAAAATTTTTTGAATAGTCCAGAACATCCCGGAACATTCTGGAATGTTCGGGAACAGTCTGGAACGACCCAGTCGTAATGAACTAAAAACGGCATTACCACGGATCGTGACAATCCACGTCTATCAGTTTGTGCGCTTAGTTCTGCTTAGATTTTGTTAGGGTTTTCATTATCATTTGGAAAATTTCTTCCGCTAGGTTTATATATACACGGTGTCCGGAAACTCGTAGTACAAGCGGGAAACTGGAGAATCTACACCACATGGGGAACTCAAAAAAACATAAAGTTTTTTGATTTGAGCATTTTCAAAAAAAAAAAAAAAAACCAAAAAAAAATATTTTTTGGCTATTTTAGGGTTAGAGTTTTTTCTGGTGTTTAGGGTTGAATAACAGATGTTTTAACCCTGCAGAGCAGAAATATTTTATGATTACACCGGGTTAAATGAAGGGTGATTTCAAAATAATGCTTCAAATCCGAGTTTCTTCATTTGTTTTACTTTCAAATAGTTTTAATTAGTTGGGTACTTTGATCTTCAGTAATAATTTATAAGAATTTGATTAAAAAAAAAAAAAAAAAATCAACTTCAAACTCGATTTACTCGATAACGAAAGCTCAAATAAAAAAAAAATATACTACAAAATCGACTCCAAATGTGATGTAGATTCACCAGTTTCCCGCTTGTACTACGAGTTTCCGGACACCCTGTATATATAATACATGCATATTATATTTATAGAAAGTAGAGAAATGTTGATATTTATCCTACAATTCACAACCTCAAAACTTTACTACAAATCATTCCCAACCCCGAGTAACGCTGGGTACACGTCAGCTAGTATGTAAATATGGTGTTAATTTTGGTATCGTGAGTAATTTACAATGAGTGAATTAAAAACATTTTTTACACAATTTCAACTTATCCTCTTTTTTTTCATCTGAATATAATGTATTATCCACCCTGTACTATTTCACTACTATAAATATGCACCTGAATAGGCTTTTGATTTTTGAATTCCCCTTCATCAGTTTCTCAGAGGCACATCTGTGCTGACTCCCGATGCCGTCAACTGGCTGAATAACCTCAGCATTCGACATTGACCTCTACCAACTCTTCTCCTTCATACGAAGGAGAAGATCTTAATAAATGTAACATAAATCATTTATGATGCTAATTTGGATTATTAATATTATAGTGATCCTCCTGGATGGCTCCGTTCCCATAAAGTATGGCGTGCGCCTCAACTCAGACGCGCGTAACTGGCAGCTCAAGCAACAGCTGTCGGCCCTGTGTGGCCAGCCCGCCCGGCAGCTGCTGCTGGTGCCCCGGTTGGCGGGCAGCGCCTGGCCTCCGCGCCTGCCCCATGACTCTGCGCGAGTCACCCCTCATGCGCCTCTCTGCGCGTATCATGTACCGGGCGCGGCTGTCACCAGGCAGCACACACAAGGTGAAAGATTTTATGCGATTCTCTTCTCGTTGTCCTGTTATGTTACTCCAAAAATAATTTATCCATAGCAGATATAACTAAGTTGCCTGTAAAATTATCAAATGAAGTTTAAAAAGTTTTTTTTATAGAATTATGTTGCTCTTAAATTGCAAATGGAATCCTGTTGTTTTACAAAATAAAGATAAAGTATGTATTTTAAATAGAACTTTGTTGCATAATTATCTGCAAACTTACATAGAAGTTGGACATATTTTAGATAGGGTGTTAACTCTTCAGGCCTCTGTCATATTTTCACAGAGGGTTAGAATATTTCCGCTTTGCAATATATTCCAAATAAATGGAATATTTCTGAACATATATGGAAATTGAAAATTGATTTTGAAAGGTGATAAAATATGATTTTTGACACTTTATTTTTTTTTTAAATGGTTCACCTTTTTTTTGTAATTAAAATTATTAATAAAACACGCATTTTATTAGACAAAAAATGTCTTACAAACGTTACATTAACTTTACTTTTTTGTTGTTTCATATAAAAATAATTAATATTCAAGGAGTCTCATTTTCTTTTTTCAAATTGCTTTCGGAACCTTTGGTTTCATAAAGATGCACATTTAAATTCTTCTGTTGTTAGTTTCTAGATTTGAATATAAAGCTTGTTGTTTTCCCTTTCTAACACCGCTTAGATCATATTTCTCACTATGACAGTAAGGGACACACAACGATTTCTGTAAGATCATATGAGTTGTTTCCAAAAGCGAATAAATTATCCTGAAGAGAAAAAATTCTAAGAAACTTGGTGCACAATAGTCGACAGTCAATTTCGGCTAAAATGTCAGAAAGAATCTTGTTGTCCCAAGGACACAAAATATAGAAGGACCCAAATAACAAAGTCATCTGTTGCCATTAGTTTCAGACGGTGACAAAGAGGTGGGCGTCCCGGCTGCCGAGGTAAGAAGACCCCCCACCCCCTCCTTGTGCATGCCTGCTCTTTTCTGCTTCAAGGTATATTAATTACACCTTCCCTCACCACTTATAATATATTATTATCTCTCGCTCACATACTTATTTTTATATTTAATATTTATCCCCCTCCCCCTCGTAGAAAGTTGTTTTTAATATTTTTTTATCAAATCTGCTGATAGACTTGGGTACCTACTTTACTGCCTCAATTTGGGTAGGTTATCTGATTAATATATTTTTTTTTAATATTCTGGTAACACTGGTTCGAGATATAACATTTAACATTCTCTTTGAAATTTTTATAACCGTAAAATTTATCCCTAATTTGAATAACATTTTATTTTAGTTTGACAAAGTATAATAAGTTTACTTGACTTATTTTGAGTTTTATTATTTTATTTGAGACTTATTTTGAGTTTGAGTTTTCTATATTTTAAAATGAATCCGAACCTCTTTGAAGTGATTTTTAAAGGTTTTTACATTTGTGTTTCGATTTAAATCATCATTACACAATATTTAAAAAGAGGTTATTATTTTGTTTCTTTAATAGGTTTACTTTTGATTGTGAAGGTTAAGAGCTTATTTATTTATTTTTCAATTAATTTTTAAAGCATCATTAGCTTTACAGCTTTTTGTGTTCAGCAGTATGTAAATATATTTTTTAAATTCACATTTGTGAGTTTATTTTTGAAACTTGCATATAAATTTTGTCTTTGGGTTTTCTGTGTGGTTTTTGTAAAGATATGATATGCATTTATATTTTGAGGAGCTTAATCTAATTAATTATTTCTTTAACCCCTCGGACCTCTGGCTATTGACCGTTATACGTTGTCAGAATGTCAGAGAGTGTGTATTTCCGCTAAATCCAAAGGTGGAATATTTCGATTAACATATTTTAAGTATGTTTTTGAAAGTGATAACTTCAAATTTTATTGTTAAAAAATAATAATAATTTTGAATGCAAACAAAAAAAAAGGATTAAAAAATGGCTCATATTACATTTTTTCGTGAACTAAAATTAATGGTGTTGAAAAAAAAACACATTTTATTTGACAAATCACTTTATTGTCGTTTCATACAAAAAAAAAATCATAAAGTTTTATAAATTATTCTCAAATTGCGGTCAGAACCTTTGGTTTCATAGAGGTGGACATTTTAATTATTCTTTAATTAACTTCTAGATTTGAATAAAAAGCTTTCTAAACACCGTTTAGATCATATTTCTTACTATGAAAGTAAGAGAGACAACGATTTCTACGAGACAATATGAGCCGTTACCAAAAGCGAATTAGTATTTGTTTGTTAGGAAAACCAAATAAGTGTTAGGGGTTAAAACACCAAGATGTTAAACAGTTTTTGTTTGTATGTTTTGCTCCATTCCATTAGACAAATCTAAAATGATGCACAAGCGCCATTGAAAGCTATTTTATTTATGCATCTGGATAACACAAGTTCACGGGTGGCCTCGCAGGCAGGCCGCGGTACCAATGCTGCCTTTATAAAAGTCCCACTCTTTCATGGCATGAAGTGAAAAATTCAAGTAGCCAATATTCAATTATTTATTGTTTTGTTTTGTTATTGTTTGAATGTGTGTGGGAATAGTGAGAATTGTAGATAAGGTCTTTCGTGTTTTTCATTTGAGGCAGCTTAACTCTAATAATTTGCGCAACTCAAAGTTAAGTCTGACAAAATTACTAAGTAGTATATATATGTACAATATAGTCTCTTTAATCCAAACCCACTACATATAATCCCAACTACCGGCTGACGGGGGCGGCTTGGGTGGTTGGAAAACACAAGGCTTTAACCCTTGAAGAAAAAAGTGTACTTTTCACCGAAATTCACGTAAACTGCCTACTTTTATCGGTATGGACTTGGATGATTCATCGAGCAGTGATATTAATTGGTAAATGATGGTACTTAACCCTTGAGACGTTGTTGATTTGCACGTATAGAAGCTTCTCCAATCTTCCATTTTTTCCGTAGATTCAATATTTTACTGAATTTTACAATCATTCAGATAAAACTGTTATTTGGTAACTCTTTGCCAAAACAAAAACTGTTCTGAAAACTAGATAAAATACTCTTTGAGATGTGTGTATTACAAGTCAACATATTTATTTCTAAATAAATAAATTTTGATATCGAAAATGCCAATAGGCTTAAAAAAAACTTACCCGTGTATTTTCATTAAAAAATGTATTAAAATTTACGAAACTCGGAATTTTGAAAACACGTTCCATCACTCAACACTTTTTAAAATTAAAGTACCACTTCACTTTTTATAGCTTTCATATAATTTTATTTTAAAATTGAGGGTTGAACTTTGATATTTTTATTCAACATGTTTACAATAACCTAAATTTTTGAAAACTTTAACTTCCATAAACCATTGTTCGAATAATCTGATTCTAAATATATTTACGATGCACATATGCCTAAAGCATTTATATAATAAATTAATATCACTTCTGTTTATTTCCTGTAAAATTTAAAGAATATTTGTCACATATACGAAAACTTACGCATATAACCTCAAAAAAAAATACTCCACTGAAAAATTCTGTTTCTTCAAAATCGTGACGATAAAATCAACGTAGAACTTTACATTCACTGGTTAATATAACATAATTCATCAAATTGTTAAAACAAAACGGTATAACCACCAATTTATACTATAAATATTCAAATTAGAACACGCAAAAAACTCGATTTCCTAGACGTTTCGCACGCAAATATAACTGCCATTTTGAATTATTAGTGATGTGCAGTTTACAAGACACAGATCGATTGACGGATCGATTCGAATCGATTCTTCTTGTCCCGCGTTCGTTTTTTACAATTAAATAAAACAATATAAAAACCATGGAATTTATTTACATGACATACCGGTTTCGCTTTGTTTATTGGGGTACAAAATTAAAGTTCTAATAAAAATATTTATGCGCACTAGTAATTTATTATTATTTATTTATTTATTGTTTTTGTGTTTAACTCGTAGAACTCCATTTAATTTTTTTTTTATAAATTTAATTTAGATTAAATTTGATAATATTATTATTAAGTTCTGCAAGTGTTTTAGTTTTTTATTATTGTGACAGCTGTTTCGGCTTACAAGGCCATTTTCAAACTGTCAGTTTTTATTAATATATATTAATTAATTATTACTTAAATTTATATTAAATTATTTTTTATAAAGATCATAAGTAGAACGAATAATAATCTTGTAAATAACAAAATATGTAATAACATAATATGTAAAAACAATCGGAAAAACTTAAGAATTATCGCATATCTTCATATATATTTGCTTTGGAAGCAATGTTTTTAGAGTGAAATATATCGACAGAGCAAGTTTCATTCCCCACACGATACAATATCTAAGAACTGTGTATAAAAATTAGTGCGAGAAGCAACTACATTGAATGGAGCATGGAGTCTAGTATTGTATTTATTGGGTACATTGTAATTATGATACTCACTATGCAATGGCAATGTTTGTTGATGATTTTAAATAATGATAAAACAAACATAAAATAAATTAAATGTGAAGACATTCCCCATTTTAGAACAGTTAAATCTTCGTTAATGCCATATTACAGCCAAGCTTAATTTAAAAAAAAAGGAGATAAAACAACAAGAAAATAAACACGTTAAAAATAGGTACATTCATAATAATAAGACCACAACGAAATAGCTAACATAACCATCGGGACGTCCTGTGCGAAGGATACCAGAATTTAAAAAAGTATGACTTATTCGAGCAATAAGAAAAGAAAAAAAAATAATGTTATCGTAGCAGATCAAAAAAGGTTCGTGTCTCCATCATCTTAGCCTACATGAATGATCACAACAGTAATAAAAAAATTGATTGAGTTCGTATTTTGTGACAAGAACATAGGACACCAAAAGCAGCCGACAACTAAGACATGTTTAATCCCAAAAGTTTTGACACATATTGCGTTAGGAAAAATACTTGACTGAAAAACACTTGCCATCAAAAGAAGAAACTTATAAAAGCGAACCCACAACAAATTCCTGAATACTAAAAAATACTAAACCAAAAAATTAAAAAACAAGCCTGTAACAAGATGAAACGAATTATTGGTTTTCAGAAATATATAAACATTATGTCGCTAGATTCGGAAAAGTAACTAGTGAAACCGTGACCATGCTAAGGACCGTGATCGTTCTAATGTACATACGTCAAACAAAACTACTTGAGAGTTGATAGCAGGTGAATTGCAGGCAGCAGTGCTAAAGATAATTGAATACAACGTTGATAAGAAACACGCATTAAACAGACTAAGTAATTCAAATCTCCGCAGTAGCAAAGTTTTCCTCAAGAGAACCACGACGGGCGGTCGAGTGACGAAAACATAGCATTATAATGTGCAAAGCAGGTACTGGGCCGCCTGGTGGAGGGAAATATATGCACAATTAGCCATCCAGATGATAACAATCAACAATAGATGATCAGTCACGACAAGCAGAAAACACTGTAACCCCGTCGACACAATATGAGTATTCATTCAGATTTATTTATATTTGATAAACTAATAAGATTCCTTTCTGCGCACAACAAGGTCGCCGCTCTAAATACACCATACCTGCGAAACTAAAGGCAGGTATGATAATATTTAAAGCATGGTTCTACGCATAGTGGTACCTCACAGGTTTCACAAATAAAAATTGTTCTCTTTTCAACCCTGTTGCGGTCGGCACACCAAATGCACCGGAGGCGCCGTTTTTTATTTACTGGTGGAGGTTGTATGTCGTTTGTTTCAGTCTGTAAGTCAGTGGTCATGAAATTAGTCTTTGGGAAGTGGTTACCAGGGTGGAGGCGGGAAGGGTTGGCAAACTTGTCGTTCACTACTACTCGTCTTGCCGGCGTCCGTAGCTGTGCCAACAGGAGGTGCTTTTCCGTCAACTGCGACACAAGCGACGTCCTGAGCATCAAAGTAGTCACCTTCAATGAAGACGATTGCCGATACATCACCATAGAATTGTGAATACTCACGTTGAGCAGACGCTTGAACATCTTGTGGTACCATTTCTGGCACCTCTTGCGTTCAATTAAGTAGGGTTCCAGCATCTGATCTTTTTTGTCAACACCTCCCATGTATTTATTGTAGTCTCTGACAACTTTTGGTTTATATATATTCGACCTACCCCTGGAAGGTCCAAGTTCCATTTCTGCGCCATGGTAGGTCGATATAGTCGTCACCTTCTTCTTGTCTTGCCACGATAGTACGGCGACATCACCAGCGTGGCGACCGAAATAATGTCCGTCAGCCATGTCGATACGACTGAATTCTGGTGGAACATTGGCCCTATTAGTGCGCAATGTCCCAGCGCAGTCTGTCTTATTTCGCTTGAGGAACCTAGCTAGTAGAGGAGAGTTGAACCAATTGTCCATCCAAAGCGTGTAGCCCTTATTCAATAGTGGTTTTATAAGCCTAAGCACTGTGGATGTGGATTTCAAAACCCCAGGTGTTGAATCTACAGCAGTTGTTTTTCCCGAATAAACAAAGAACGACCACAGATAGCTAGTCACGGAATCACAAAGTTCAAAACTCTTCAATCCGAATTTAGCAGCCTTTGTTTTAATGTATTGCTTCATACCCAATTGACCTTTCCATAATGTTAACGACTCGTCAATTGAAATATTTTGGCCTGGAACATAAAGTTCTTGAAATTTGGTATTCAAGTGATTTATTATAGGCAATATTTTCGAAAGCCGCATTTCTTCAGGACAAGTGTACCTACGATCGTTGTCGTTGTAGTGTAAACACCTCACCAACTCACCGTACCGCTTGTAAGTAATTAATTTTCTAAACACATTAGTTTTCATCAACCAATGAGTTGAGAAACAAGAATTTATTGTTGGCATGCGAATAATTCCTAGCATCATGAAAAATGAAAACAAAATTAAAATTTCATGTCTGTCAGTGTTCCTCCATGTAAGGCTTAGATTGTCATGACGCCGAGCGTCCATCGCATATTTGTTCGTCTCTGCTACAATAAAATCAAGAATCTCATCAGTCCATATAGCTCGAAATGCGTCATAGATGGTATCATACTTAGAGGTAGGCCCTGACATCTGGGGCACAAATGTTTCCTTTTGACCGGCATATGTACTTATGCCAGCCCAAAAGAACTCCGATGCGTTCTCACTATCGGTCAACAAATGATCACCGGTATCCGAAATGGGGTCATCCACTTCTTCACCATCTGCCTCAAGTGTTGGCCGATGATCAGAACGTGCTGGCAACGGTGCACCTCGCGCTTGGCGAATGCGCCCACCGCGAGCCATACGGGTCATTTGTGCCCGAGATAAAGCCGAGAGCTCGGGAGGTACCTGGTCATCCGTCGCATAAACCTCAGTTGGTAAATTCCCGGATACCCAGGTATCTCCCGCTCCAACAGGACGTGCCCTCCGGCGGCGTTGCTGGACAGCAGCCCGGACGATGTTGCTGCCTTCGGTCCCAACACCGTTTCCGCGGGTGCGTCTGTTTCCGCGGCCGCGTCTACCCCCCCGTGACGCCTCCAGTGGAACAAGGAGCTCGAAATCTAAAAATAATGGTAGAAGTTATAGAAATTATTACTTTTTGTCATATTTTGTAAAAGTTTATGTAAAATAATAATAAATAGATAAAAAAGTATATAAAATGTACCTCCTGCGTAGCTGCCATCCACTTGGCCAGCAATACCGCCACCGACGTCTGTCATCAATTCTGAAAATATAACAAATTATTAGAATGCAAGTACATAAATCGATATATACATATCTTAAAAAATAAATATAAATGAATTTACGTTCTGCATGGCTGCCTCCCGCCTGGCTAGTACCGCCGCCACTGACATCTGTCATCAATTCTGAAAATATATCAAACTATTAGAATGCAAGTACATTTCTCGATATCTTCATAAGAAAAACTCTGCTTTATGTTACGTATTTATTACTGCAGTATTTTTACTGGCACTCATACCATCGTCCGTGGTCTGGAAAACTACTTCCATCATCCCCACATCCATATTCCTTGCGTAAAATGATGACGCCTGTAAATAAAGCAAATATATTATTATATAATTATTCACCGCATTATTTCAAGTGCAGTGTGAAATAAAATAAATAATGAATACCTCTTCGAAATCATCAACCGGGTTGAGGATTTCTTTCTCACTCGTCTCTTCGTCATCTTCTTCGCTGCTGGTACTCATCGTTTCGAGAAATTCCAGCAACTCGGTTGGTGGCTCTTCCTCCGTTGCGCAATTCCATAATTTCCTAATGTAATTGTCACAGTAATGAGTTTTATGTATTATTCTATCGCTGAATTTTGGTAACCAAAAATCTTTACAGTTAGATACCTATTTATTATTTCTGTGTGTTATTTTTTTTCTCCAATTCATTATCAATATTTAATATTATTACGATAGTACATAAAAAAAATGATTATAAGCAATCATTATTAGCCTGAAATATCCATTCAAACTGACAAGAATCGAACACGTTTAAATATAGCATATAATAATTTGTTATCCTTTGTGCTATGCATAAAAACTTTGTCTTATAAACTTTAGTTTGATATTGAAAAAAAAAAAAAGATTATTATTAAATTTTAAATTTAAAGAAATTTTAGATAAAGATTATGCACAATAACGATAATATACTTACTTTATAAAAAATATAATTAAAATTACAGTTACAAAATAAATTAATAATACCCACAAATCTTCGAATAAATTATCGATTCAATTTTGGTTGGCCCCATCACTAAATGATGCAATTCAGAAATTTGGTACATAAAACATATTTCGACATTCGAGTTGACATTTTAGAACAATACTTAATGTAATTATATAGAAAGTCATTACTGTGTTTCGTGAATATTAAATGTAAATATATGCTTCCACTTTTTACATAAAAATATTCATAAAATACAGGGAACTCAATTACTAAAAATGGATTTAAAAATGCGTTTGCGGCGATTTTAGCATTTTTAAATTTTTCTATAGGATAATTATTGCATTTTAAATCATCAAAACCTATCAAATATAACATAAACACGTATATAATATATTGATTAACAAATACAAGTTTACTTACCTAGACATTTCGTCGTATTTTTTGTTAAAAACGGTTTTTTGTAAATTCAGGCGCACACACTTCACGATTGTACTTGTCAATAAAGGGCGGGAAACAAAACGGTCACTTTGATTCAAGATAGTAAAATATCTGTGTAAAATAGCCTCGATATTTCAAAGACAATAACAAGCACTATTTCGTTCTCTTTCTGACATAAAAGAAATAATTAATTTTTAGGTGAGAGGAAGAGAGATATATGCATTTTAATAATGTGCGGTCGTTCTGGGACAAATATGGTCTTAGGAGAGTATAATGCGCGCACGGCATTTGGGACTGTTTGGGTCTTAGAAGGTCCCAAGGGTTAACCGAAAACAGTCTGGTAATGTATGAGAGGGATTTTAAAAGTTCCAATGTGAGAACAGTTTGTTTTCAGTGGTTACTTTGTCTCAATTTCTGAATTACTCCAGCAAAATAAATACCATTTTCAATTTAGTATCCTCGCACAAAATACCATGCTGATTGAAGTGGGGAAGTTTATCAAAAATCAACTCTTAAATTAAACCCGCCTAAAATTAAACTGCGGTCATTGACATTTTTTTTGAACATTGCGATGGCAGTTAGTACATAACGTAGTTTGGTTTTGCAAAGAAAAAAGAAACACATTTCTCCGTAAAAACAATAGACAAAACTTTTAATATTGGTGATATCTATGCTTATGACCTTTATACAGATTTATGTGCTAAGTAGCATCTACGTTGAAAAAATGTCAAACTCTTAAATGTTCTGAAAATCCGGCTGTTTCTTAAAGATTCATAATCTGAAAATTCATTCATCCAAACAGATTCGGTTTTTAATTGTTTGGATTAACCCTTCAGTACATTCATCACATTTGTTCAGTTTGCAATGTTTTCTGTGTATTTCAAATGGGCTATATACCTATATATATTATTTTTAATTTTCCGTAAAAACAAATACTGTTTTAGAAACTAGATAAAATTATCGTTCCGGTGTATGCATTTAAAATAAATATTACTATTTCTAAATAATACAATTTTAATATCAAACCTAAAAAATGTCGTCAAAAACGCCAACCACATAAAAATGTGTTTTATGTGGTTGTCAACCCGTCCTAAGTAAAAACTTAGGACGGGTTGTTTCGGAGAATTTGAACAATTCATCAAATTTCAACGTTCATTTTCGGGTTCTGTGAAAGTCCTATTCAAGTTCTGTTATTATATCATCATAGGCTAGTTACTTGACAAAACTGAAATAAAAACAGAACTTGAAAAAATCTCTCGCAGAACTTGAAAATGAACGTTGAAATTTGATGAATTGTTCAAATTCTCCGAAACAACCCGTCCTTAATTTTTAATAAGAACTTGATATTTCGAAAACACATTCGTTTTGGGGAATTTGTAAGAAAACCGTACCTTCACTTATCTCATTCAAAAATAATTTATTAGTTAAATCGATTGTTACAATAGCGGCGTGAAATATAACGGATTCCAGTATAAATACTTGAGGCAAACTGGAAAGAATTATTATTTCTCTTTCTAACGTCAAAAAAGTTATGTATTTTCGTTTAGTAAAAAAATTTAAAAATACTTTTATAAAATATGGACGCACGGTCATAACGGGCTGGAGGGGTTAAAGAGACTATCCTGTAAATGTTATGTACCCAGAGAATAATATTGAATTTTAGAAAAATTATTCATTATTCGCTGCGTGATTCTGTTGTACATTGCAAACTCAGACTCGGTCTTCCACTTCACAGCCTAAGGTCACAAAACAAAAGGCTTGCTGTTTTAACCTATTTTAGCTAACCGCACCATATTATGATGCGCAAATAATCCACGCTTGTTGCACTACGCAAACTATATTAATATGTTATTGTTTCAAGACGTCTTATTCTATATCTATTCTCAGTTGGGTTAAGCTGCCTCAAAGTTCCAGTATTAGTTTGTATTACTGTTGTTTTTCTTTCGTAGTTAGAACTGTAAATATGTGGTATAGGAATTAGAGAAAAGAGCATTATTTCAAGTAGTTTGTTGAATAGATTTACCGGTGTTGATTGATTTCAAAAGGAAATATGATTCACAAATCCATTTTCATAAAATAAATTCATTTTTGAAGCATTTATTACTATGCAATAACAAATAATAAATAAAATTGTCATTATAACTGGATTCATGGATCAGTACCTATTGTGTGTGTGTGTATGTATATTTTTGGTAATTCGATTTAAACATTCTTGTTTCTTTTGCTAATTGTGAAAATTTAATTTGTTTCTTATCGTAAATGAAGTGCTTTGGATTTATAAAGGTATTTTTAAAAGAAACTAATTCTAAGTTTAATTTTCTAAGGTGTAATTAAAGTTTTGTGCAATTGCTTTAAATAAAATTTTCACATTTATATTTCCCGCCATAAAATGTGGAACTGTGTTACATTATTATCAAATTCCAGCGATCCTCCATATCCAGTGATTACAGCGAGAGTCCCGTAGCCAACAACTTCCTCAATTCTAAGAACATCAAGTCCCTCGAGAGCAACAACGGATCCTCGGGCTACAACTCCATTCAAGAACTGGAGACTAACCGCCAAAACGATAGTTTCACGCCTCCAAACAGCATACCTAGCGATTACTACAATAACGCCAGCCCAAAAAAAATAGTAGATCAAACTAAACTTCCGAACGAAGACTCAAAAGCTGTCCCTCATAAAGATTCACCGACGCCGAGCTTGAGATCATTTGAAAACAGTCCCAACTTCACGAAAAAACAATTGGATTCTGTCAACAGTACGCCGACAAAAGGAAATGAAATATTGCTACAACCGATGCAAACAAACGCTAGAGTGTTGAGAACTAACAACAACTCGCCACTTTTAACATCGAGAAAAAACACTAGCGTGCAAGCATCAACTTCTAATAATTCGCCAACTTTGAGCGCTAGAAAGTTGAGTCTCGAAAATGTTAAAGATAGCTACATTCCTGGAATACGCGTTGATGAAGATATATCATCGCTATCCTCGATGAAATGCGACGAAGAATTCATTCCTAACTATTTGATAGCGGTTCATCGCAAGCAGTCACGGCAGGAGTCATACTTTCTGTCCCAGCAGAAGAGGCGCTGGGAGACGTTTGGCTCCCCGTTAGTTATCCCCATCAGCGAGGGCTGCGGGGGCCGGGAGCTGTATGCGGCCGTGTGGCGGCAGGTGGAGCGCCTGCTAAGCGCACCTCCACCGCAGCCCCCTGATCAGGCCAACCATGCCACCGATTGGTAACTATCTTATTGTTTCCTGTGTTCATTCATTCATTTATGTGACATCACATCATTTTGTTGAACTATTATTATCCTGAATGGTCTCGACACTGAGTAACACTTGTAACACGTCGTTACATTAGTTTTTTTATGTGAAAAGGGCCTTTTGCCTGAATCTGAAGCTTAAAAAAATATGGAATGATGAGTGCTGGCTTATCAGATTTGTACAGCCTTTTCGGTCTGGAATTTCAAGGTCAACAACAATTATGGCTTGAGTGCCGCTGTATCCATATGGCACAATCAAAAAAATCATTTTCGGAGCTATTCTGGGGAAACTATACATAAGTATTGATGTTGTAGCCGGAAACAGTAAAATACTACATAGTATTGATGTTGTAGCCGGAAACAGTACAATATTTTTAGTTCATTTTACTTATGAAATTTAAAAATACATAGCTATGTGTACAATACTAGAAAAAATCTTAATTTAAAAGTTGGTCAAATTTGGAGCTCACTTAAGAAGTTTTACCATTTTCTCTTCAATCCCTTGGAAAACTTGTTAAGAGAGTTTCACTGTATATAAACACATTTTCCTGCAAGATGGTACAATTTACAAAAATATAACTAACTAACTAACCATCACGCCGTTTTCCGCAGGAGTAGGCAGAGAGGACGGACCGCCAAACAACTCGGTCTTGGCACACACTATGCAAAAACAAATACATTATTATGAAAATAGAATCAGCTGGCGGATGTCGAAAATTTTGCATCAGTAATGGCTACCTAATATTATTACCTCCCCACATTCTCGAATAAAATATTATTATTATGTCTCCTAACTCCTCACCAGCATTTATTTATTTATTCATTATCAAAATTTTAAGACAAAAGCAAAACATAAACCCCTTATCTCACTTAGGGCAGTCCTGTAAATAGTAAAATCATATAATTACAAAAATAAATATAACACCTGCATTCTACAGTATTACATTATGTTGTTCAAGAACACCGCATTGTAATTTTTTTGATTTCCTTACCTTGCCTGGATACATTCCAGCGATGACAGCCTGGGCTACTCCTTCCCCTTCACCCTGAGGGCCGTGGGCCAGAGAGGCCTGCGCTGCGCCGTGTGCCCCTGGACCAGGTTCTGTCGGGGCTGCGCCCTGCCCTGTTCTGATGACCCCCTCATTGTCAACCTGTATCCCTGCGGTGAGTACTGCTACCTGACCAGCCCACCTCGCTGGCCTCTCCTACCTCAACCTGGGACCCTAGCGTGAAAGTCAACATTCATACGATAAAAGTCTCTAACCCCTAGTGTGTCAACAAATCCACAATGGATTTCCTAGTAGCTCACCGCACATTCCTGGCGGACTTCTATACAGATCTACAGTTTTACTGAGGTTGATGACATTTTGCACACTCGACCTGCAAAACAAGAGGAAGGTCACTGATAAATTCGTCGAAGGCTATGTTTATCCTATCAATATTGACCGTGATTGACCGAAAACAGGTTTCCAGACCAGTGCCTCACACACCCATTGCCGTAGATTTGCCAGCTTTTGTGCTTCCTCCAGTATTCCCAAATATTACATAAGCCCGAGGAAAGCTTTAGGACATTCTGTGTAGATTTATTAAAACCAACTGATTAACAAATTAGATTTTTTTTTTTTTTTTATGTGACACCTCACAAGAGTGTCCCTGCCTGTGCAGTGCACAGACAGGGGAACTATGTCACCACCCGGTTGGGTGGCGTTGTGAGGCGGAGTAAGGTAGGGGCTGTAGGAAGGGATTTGTTAATGCGGGCCTTGAAGAGGCTCGGATTATAGGAGGGAGGAAAAACAGATGCCGGTAGCTCGTTCCACATACGAGCCGACTTACACAAAAACGAGTCGTAAAAACGGCCCGTTCTCATGAAGCCAACGTCAACCGTGAACGGGTGTTCAGTTCGTGTCCGTCGAGTTTCGCGCACGTGCACCGGTGCATCAGGAATCAATGCTGCTAGCTCCTTGGAGCAGGCTCCATTGAAATACCTGTAGAACAGACACAGCATGCCTACATTGCGTCTATGCATCAGAGAAGGCAATCGGTCTGTTAACAATGGATTGTCAATCAGACGGATCGCTCTCCTTTGCACAGACTCAAGCAGGTTTATCAAGTATTTTGGGGCACCAGCCCAAAGGTGGCTCCCAAATTCAATAGTTGGGCGGACTTGAGACTTGTACAGGGTCAGCAGCTGGTCACTGTTGAAGAATCTCCTAGCCCTGTACAAGACGCCCAACTTTTTGGAGGCCTGATTTACTCGGGCTTCTATGGATCCCCGATACTTGAGCTGGTCTGATATAGTAACTCCAAGCATTTCAATGGAGTCTTTATTGGGGAGAGTGCTCCCATCAAATTGCACCAGACAGTCATTGATCTCCCTCTTTGCCGAAATCAGACACGCTTGGGTTTTTGAGACGTTGAAACTGACCAAGTTGGCCTTACCCCAGGCACGAACCATCTCTAGGTGGTGGTCAATTTTTCGCTTCAAAACTTCCCGAGCTGTTCGGACATCATAGATGGAAGGGGGCCTGTCAAAAAGATAACCCTCGTGAACGGTGCTGTCATCAGCGTAGCAGTGAATTGGTGCACATTCAACGAGATCGTTGATGTGCAATAAAAACAGCGTTGGAGACAGCACAGATCCTTGTGGCACCTCCGCATTGATTTGGTGCGGTGAGGAAGAAGAGCCGTCAACCACGGTTTGAATTGTTCTTCCCCTCAGAAAGTCCGCAATCCAACTATGCAGGGTTGGGTGGATCCCATACGATGGTATTTCCCGATAAGCGCCCGGTGCCAGACTCTGTCAAAGGCTTTGGAGATATCCAACCCAACGGTTTGGGTTTCACCAAAACGTTCCATGTACCGCCCCCAAATATGCGTTACATATCCGAGTAGATCGCCACACGATCGGTTTCGACGAAATCCATATTGCCGATCGCTTAGGATATTGTTATTCTCGAGATATGTGAGTAATTTGTTGTTAACCACCCTTTCTAATACCTTCGAGAGTATGGAAGTGATGGCTATGGGGCGGTAGTTAGAAGGGTCGGAACGGTCCCCCTTTTTTGGGATTGGGTGGACGATTGCCTTTTTCCAAAGATCTGGCACCTTTCCACCTTTGAGAGAGAGCCTAAATAATTTCGCGAGCACTGGAGTCATTTCTGCAGAACACCTCTTGAGGACCAAGGCAGGTATTCCGTCCGGCCCAATGGCTTTGTCGACTTTCAGCTCGTTCAAGACTCGGAGAACCTCTCTGTTCCGGATCTTCGGTTCCTCCATTTGAAAACCGCAGTGCGGAATGGAAGGGGGAGTCTCTCCGTTATCTTGAAGAGTTGAGTTTTCCGTGAAAATTTTGCCTAATAATTCAGCTTTCTCGCGGGCCGAGTTAGCCAGCCGACCATCAGGCTTGGTCAGAGGTGGGAAAGTGGTTCTGCAGAAATTTCTTCCGATCGAGCCAGCGAGTGACCAGAAAGCACGGCTACCAGTGGGGCAGTCAGCCAGCTTTTTCGCAATTCTCTGGTCGTGATCGCTCTTAGCTCTATTTAGAACTCTCTTACAATCCCTTGCCCGTTTTCGGTATTCCGAAAGGTTATTCATGGAGCTAATCTTCCGGAGTGCAGATAATAAGAAAATAATAATATTTGGATGATTTATATAGCGCCGTTTTTATGCAAAATCACTAGATTTATTAGACCTATTTCCATGAAGTTAAATTCTGTCGAATGATGATTGCAGCCACCCCCCCGCCACACCGCTACACGCTCCCGTCGGAGCTGACGGACTCAGCAGAGGGGCGGGAGCCGGTGCTCAGCGTGCTGGATATGGAGGAACTGCGGGCGGCCGGGCAGGCCGAGGAGCTGCATCTGGCAGTGGACTGGGAGCCCACGGCGCTGCACCTGCGCTACCAGGCTAACAGAGATGCCGTGAGTTAATAATAATAAAAGCTTAAGTCTCAATCCCACGGGGTGATTCTATCCCTACTAATAGAGTTAGAGTAGTAATAACATTATTGTATCACCCCATGTGACAAGGTACTCGCTTCGAGTGACTCAACTAGCAGCTACTAAACATAGTAGCGACTCAATTAGAACATGTTCTATCCAAGTTGCTAGGAATGCGCGAATTTTGCCGTAACTTGATTTAGTTGTCCCCCCTATTGCCTCGTCTAACAACTCAAATTGCTTGTTTGTAATGTTGCATTTTATGAAGCATCCTATTGCGCAAGCATTGTATTTTCAAACGTATCTGTGAAAAGAAGTCTGGAGCCAGTGGCTTTATGGCATCTCCAATGGGTGTATTTTGTTAGGCCCAAGATGGGGCAGAGGAAGGTTGGAAAGTACCTGGCTATTCAGTTTTCATCACCAAACGCTGTTTTTCACTAGGGCGACACCGAAGGTATCTAACACTCTGAATTAAATTTAGAATTTAAATATTTGTATGTGTTTCAGATGTTCACGGAGCACGAGTCGGTGCGGGAGTGCCGCAACGGTCAGGCGGCGCCCGTACTGCTGCAGCACTGTCTGCGCTCCTTCACCAGCGAGGAGCGCCTCGAGGAGCGCTACAGCTGCTCATCGTGTCGCTCGCACCAGCCCGCCACCAAGAAGCTGCAGATCTGGAGGCTGCCCCCTGTGCTGGTCAGTCCACAACACTCATTAGACAGTTCACACACTTTCCCAACTAGCAAATCATCTTTTTACGTGTCATAAGGGCAAACCAAATCTATTATGACCGTATTAATATTTATTGCCTTAAGCCTTGCTTATTAATGTTTGGTTTCTGACAAACCAATATGGTGTTTTTTTAAAAACATTTAGGTAGTGACACACAATCTTTGTAATAGGAACAGTGTATCCATCGAGTTATTGTTTACGGGCCATAAACGGTACAATTGTTTAAAAAGTCTTCAGAGACATTGAAAACTAATACACAAAACAAAAAAAAAGAGTCGGCACCTCGCAAACCACGTTGATGTGATTAAATGTAAAATTAAATCTTTTGTATTATTGTTATGAAGGCGTGTGCAGAGCTCTTAAGCACTCAGATTGTACTCTCCCATGATTCAATTCCTATTCCTTTGATAGTAGCCTAACCCCTTAGTAATAAGAATAATGTTCAAGGGGTCGTCTTCGGGGGAAGGTGATATTACTTGGTTCCACAACTTGACTTCTCAGATATCTCAGCCTTCTTCCCATCTAGGCGGGACATTTATTTATTTATTTAGAATTAACGGCACAAGTGCCATTTACATTATTTAAGTTTTTATTTTATTTTTTTACATCTACATAGTGCAGTATTAAATTTTTATGAGAAAAATTAAAAAATTAAATTTAGTTAAAACATAACAAATAAAATAACAGTAAAGAAAGAAGCAATGACAATAGCCTGTTATGTAGTGACCTCATTAAAATAAGTGGCGTTAAAATGTGTTATTAGTGCAGCTTTATAGTTTACAAGGGGAATATTAAAAGTATCTGCGATTTTAGCATAAAAGTTCCCAAGTGTGTGCAATCTATTTATAACCGAGTTATATCCTGAGATTGTGGTATAATTGTCACAATAATACATACTAGAGGACCTTGATCTAATGGTAGGTACATGAAATTGAATCAACATTAATATGTCAGGGCTATCCAACTGATAATTTATAATTTTGTATGAAAATATAAGATCAAAAATTTTTCTTCTATCACTTAACTTAAGCAATTTCAATGAATATAATAAGAAATCATAATCTATTGTTTCTAAAGGAATTCCAAGCCTAAAATTAACACACCTAAAAATTTTGCGTTGGACTCTTTCAATGGTATTAATCAGAGATGTGCTTTATTTCAAATAAATCCATTTCAAATGGAAATGCAAAATGCAAAATGGGTATTTTGCATTTTAAATGCTTTTCTAAAAACCATTTTGCATTTTAAATGCTTTTCTAAAAACCATTTTGCATTTTGCATTTTAAATGCTTTTCTCAATGCATTTTCCATTTTAAATGCTTTTTTGCAACATTCTTCCTACTATCTCCTCTCATCTTTTTTTTCATAAACCCCAAATATCAGTCGGTCCTCAACCTCGCTATGAGAGATAATTTACATTTGTCAAGTTGCTCCCTGGTAGGAGCCCTGGCAATTGAGTGATACCATTACAAAAAATACTGATTCAAATAGTGAACATGGGGCCATGATGCTGTAATATTAAATGTTAGATAGCAGTTTCTATGTTTTTACGTTGGCAATATTAGTCCCGCGCAAATTTTTTGTGGTTTCATAATCTGTAGTCGTGGTGTTTTTGGATTTACCATCATGTAATATGTTTGTTCTACATTGATGTCCATTATTAAATGACAAAATTGTTTAAAAATTCTATAATTATTTTAATTGTTTGACCTGAGAAACCATTTTGCATTTTCAATGCATTTTGAAAATAGGTATTTTGCATTTTGCATTTGAAATGCTTTTCTAAAAACCATTTTGCATTTTGCATTTTCAAATGGAAAAGTTTTGACCCATTTCCATTTTGCATTTCAAATGGTTTTGGGTACCCATTTTGCACATCTCTGGTATTAATGTGATTACTAAAGACAGGGACATCCCCACTATAGATTATAATCCTTTATCTGAGAAGAATTAAGAAATTCAGAGTAGACGTTTAATATTTTTTACCTATTTATCATTTTTTATTTGATTTTTGCTTTCCAGGTAATACACCTGAAGCGCTTCCAGTATGTGAACAAAAAATGGATAAAATCTCACAAATCGGTCAACTTCCCGCATGAAGACTTTGACCCCACGGCTTTCCTCGCTTCCGTGCCCCAGGAGACCATCTTACGCCACAACGACATCCTCCTCCACCGTGCCAATAAGCTAGCCAAGAGAACCCCAAAACTTCTCAGCGAAGAATCGGCCGAGGAAAGCGACAATGAACAACTTAACGACAAGAAGAGCGTCGATAGCCCTGTCAAAATGAATTCGCTAAGTCGGGAAAACAGTGATCTGGAGAGAAGTAAGATTAATTCTTCCGGTTTGGAGGATTTGAAAGAGGAAGAAGAGGCTTCTAATATGTCGGATGAGGCGTTGCGGAATTCCATTCTGGAGAAGATCAAGAATGATCCGAGGAAAGGATCCATCGTGGTCAGCATGAGGGAACGGCTGGCGTCGAGTAGTCTCAGCAAGACGCCGGTGCTGGACGATGAGTTTGAAGACTTTCATCAGCATAAGTTAAAGCCGGGAGAAGATCCTTTGAATTTGAAGTATAGACTGTATGCGGTTGTGGTAAGTTCAATTTTTTAATCATGGTTGTAATGGATTTTTTGTTCTGTTTGTATTGCTGCCCAGGGTCATCTTTGTGGATGCTAAGTATAAGTCTTACAGGTACGGAGGAAACTCAAAAGCCCTTACATCATTTCACAACCGAGGTGTTGACTACGAAAACAAGTCATAAAAACAACTTGCTCATATGCGTAAAATGTCAACCGTGTACAAATATTGTTTGGCACGTCTCCCGGCTGTGCACCAGTGTTGAAGGAATCGATGCTGGTTCTTTGGAATTCCATTGACCTCTTGTTTAAATACCAGTAGAACAAACACAGCAATCCCACCTGACTCTATGTTCTAAACATTTGAAGGAATCCTTCAAATCGATTACCCATTTTTGCACTTTGAGTCTTTATTGTTACTGTTATTTTCATAATTTTTCCAATTCCAGAGTCACTCGGGCATGATGAACGGTGGTCACTACGTGGCGTACGCGCACAACCCTTCGGGCGCCTGGTACTGTTACAACGACAGCTCGTGCCGCGAGCTCACTTCGCCCTCCGCACAGCCCTGCACCGCCCCACCCATCGATCCCTCCTCGGCCTACATGCTGTTCTATGAGCGTACGGGCCTTGACTATGAGCACTACCTGCCCGACACGGAGGGGAAGATGCCCGCTGTCAGTGAAGTGGAACTGGCCGAGGGTGAGGATAGTGACTTGAAGAAAATGTGCACTTTAAGTTGAAGCCAAGATTTTACGTAGAAAGTTTTTTTTAAATGTGTTTATGTGTATGATTTGTTGTTCAGTGCAACTTGATTATGGCTGCAGTGTCAATATGACTATACTGACACACGGCTGTGTGAAAACTTTGGTTATAATGAAGCTGGGCTCTAGTTACACGGCTAGTGTGACACTGTACTCTGCTGACTCAAGGCTATTGTGACAACTTGGTTATAATGACACTAGGCTCTAGTAACACGTCCAGTGTGTGCTCTAGTGATACACGGCTATTGTGACAACTTGGCTACTGAGCACATCTTGTGTATGCTGACAATCTACTATAGTGACAACACAACTAATGTGAAACCAGGACCCTAGTGACACGGCTATGGTGACACCAGGCCACAGTTGACACTAGGCTCTAGTGACATGGCCAAAGTGACAGAATTTGGCTATTTTGACACTAGACTCTAGTATATGGCTAGTGTGACAGTTCCCTTGTTATTTCAATGTCACTGTAACCAAGTTGCACTGTATTATAAAACGTGCACTTTATGTTAAAAGACTTATAAAACCAAAATTGAAAGGTTTTCGATGAATGCTTTGTATTATATATAGTATAAAATAATATTTGTCCTTCCTTTGGTTTGTGTTATGAATATTGTTAGCAAAATAATTCTATTACTATTATATTTTCGTTTCACATTGCTGACTATTCCAATATTTATACAAACCACCCATTTATGTAAAATTTCTTTTAAAAGTGTCCTGTCATGCACATTGGCAAGAGAAAATCACCATCGAAGTTGGACAATTTTTTAATTACATAGTATTCTTTGAGGGGAAAAAAGTATTATAAAAAATTTCACTGTACTAAAAACATTAATTTATTAGTTTAAAAATCAATATTTGTAAAGCCATTGTTCCGCACTTAATCTGAAGTTTTGAAAATATGTCTATAAAAAGCCTTACACACCTCCCTGCAATCGGAAGCAATATCGGGGCAGTGATCAGGAGCACCCTAGATCGCTTCGTTGATCATCGCGTGAGTAGATTTTTTTTTTTTTAAAAAAAAAAAGAAAGACAAACATTCCCGGGTTACGAATAACCCAACAATGTTTGAAAATCTCCTACTACCACCACAGAAAGCCGAAAATGTTGCTTGTGTTGTGATGGAGGACTTAGCCAGCCGAGGAATCGAACACGCGACGCTCGGGTGAGACCCAAGCACTATGCCCACTCAACCACTGACCGGTCAAATAAATCGGCCCTAACTCCGAAATTGGAACGGGTTAAAATTAGTCATATTATATTGATAAGTTCTTTAGGTCTGCTGGTTCCAGTTCTCTCATTTCATTCATGTGGCTAAAATTACAGCAATTCATCATCCAGTTCTTTACCCCAAACTTTTTTTTAAATTGGATGCAAGAAAGCGCCAGACCCATTCCTATTTTCTGATGTTTGGAAAGTGTTGGCGCCATCTTGATCGACAAGCGCTTTGCTGCACGGTCAGTTTTACACTGTGGCAGGGACAGGTGTGTAGAGAAGACACCAATATTACCCCCACCACCACTCTCCCTAAATCGCCTCTGATTGGAGGAAGGTTTGTAAGGCCTTATCCTGAGTAAAATTCCTTTCTTTTACCTATTTTATTTTGCTTTTCGAAAATTTAAGTAGCAAGTCAGCCTTTCACTTGTTGACAAAACATAATTTTTTCTTTTGTATTTTTTATTTTATTTTAATTATTCAGAATACCATAATTGCCAATTGTTCTAGGATTCATTGGACGAGAGTAGGAATAATGCTGGCCACAATTGTTTTTATAGTGTATCAGAACCTAGGTACTTGATTTGACTGAAAGTTGGGGAGTTTCTCACAAATTCAAATGTAACATTCGATTGCCAAACGAAAATATGCAGAGCTGTGCGAAAATTATTTTAATGGATTTTCTTCACCAGATTGTTTTCTGTTTACCAGATAATGTATCCTATTACTTAATCATACTATTTATTTCATGTTTATATCGTAAGACGTTTCCCCAGAGAGTTAACTTCAACTAAAAAAAAAATATCTATAAACTTGGAAGACAAAAAAAAGGAATATATTTATTTGTACGAATATAAATATATATTATCTGGTTTTATTATTTCTACATAAACCTTAATAAATACCCTACAAGAAAAACAATAACCAAAAGGTGTTTTCAATGGAAGAGTAGTAAAAAAACCCAAGATGTAAAATGAATTATGTACCATGTAAACTTATTATTAAAAATAAAAAATAATAAAATTTTATAAAAAAAAAAAAAAAAAAAAAATAATAATGACCTTGACACTCCTTTGAAAATTCAAATATTTTAATTGTTGGGAGACAAGTAAAATGTTTTCTAGAGAGTCATAGATGCTACATTCATGAAATAAAAAAGAATCTACAATGTTATTAGCGCAAGCGATTATGATTTTGTCCTCTATTCAGTTTTCAACCCATAAAGGTTAAAATCGCACTGCAAATAAAGTTCACTCATAAACATTTGCTAAATTCCCGCATCACAATTTGTTCAAAATCAGCAGAAAAGCATATCTGTCATGTTGTTATGCCTGTCACCTGATCACAATTTATTCAAAGCTGAAACAAACCTAGAATCGGCGTTTAATAGAGGGACCTTTCAAATGACTGATTGGCCATTTTAATTTATGTAAAACACTTCAACCTTGTTTACTATCAGTCTTACGTATTAACATGAACGATTGGCTTTATTTCTATTTTTTATTTCATCCGTGGTTTACCGAATAAATAGTATTTTAAATTTCTTTTCTGTAATTAATTCATGAATTTGCTAAAGTCAAAATTACAGTTAATTATATAATGAATGTATTTTGTAACCTATGATATTACGATATTTTGTGTAATAAATGTGAATTATCTATTTTAAAATGTCTGCTAAATAATAACTTTTTACTAAATCAAATTGTGAAATTGCAAAGAAAATTTGGTAAGAGAGTACTAAGTGAAAATATAAACATGTAGAGATATTTAATATTGAAATTCGTTTCACATACTATTGAATGATAATAATTTCAAATAATTATTTAGTGTAGATTTGTAATATTTAATGTTGCATGTGAAACTGACTGTCATGGATAAATCAGTGAAAATAATTGAGTGATCTTATATTTATTTCACTATTCCAATAATATTTATAAAAATATAAACTTTAATATACTCGAGCGCAACACAAAGCAATTGTTTCCCATTGTGGGTGTAAATATTTACATAGCTTTCATTTTTTATCGATGTTTAGTACATTTTATTTGCACCGATGTTATCTTCCTTACAAAACATATATTTATTTAAAATTAAAAGAATTGTTTTTAATTGATGGCAACCCCACATAAAATGCCTTAAATGGTTGTGGTAAAAGATTATTTTAAAACATTTGAATCAGACTGCATTGAAAGCCTTATAATTGATTTAAAAATAAAAACTAATCGAAGGGTAGGTACTTGGTAATAATATCTCGAACTGATGATTTTTGATGAAAGTTAGTACCATTTAAAATGATGTATTATTGTAAAGGCTAAACTCGGTGTGTTTGTATGATTATGTGGTGCTATATAGAATCATTAACGATTGTAAATTTGAGAAGGCACATTATTTTAAATAAAATATTCATTAAAACAACATTCTTCATCCTCCAACCATAAAAGGAATATAGGTTTATGTAAACATAACCTCAAAAATGTGCTGTGAAGACGGTATATAAGTTGAAGCCTTGCATCTAATGAAAAACTGATGAATGTGCAAAGGCTTGAATGAAGACGGTCATTAGGTGTACATAGTTTCAACTAATATCGTCTTCACAGCATGTTTTTGAGGTTGTATCAACACAGACCTTATATTGTTCAAAGCGCCATAATTTTTTCTGGTAAAGTTGCTGAATTTCACCACACGCACGCAATAAATAGATAAATAATACTTGATTTCAACTTAATTACTAATGGAAACCACTATTTTCGATGAAAGAGATGTAAACATGCACAAAATAGATTTTTAGGATTTTGGGTTATTTTAATAATTTATGCATATTTCATAACCTTCAAACACAACTTTGATAGAGAAAAAATGGAACTATAATGCATCTTTTACCATCTCCCCTGACGTAAATAGTTGTTTCTTGTAGTAATTAAGTTGAAACCGAGTACTTTAAAAAAAAAAATTGCGTATTTATTAACCGTTTTAGTGCTATGCTTATTTTGCAAGTATGTATGTAAATTGCTACAGTTTTTAGATAAAAAAAAAAACAGATGATGTTAAATAAAAATGCAATGATTTGGACAAATATCAACAAATTTTAATGATTCTTTTGGCAATTAAACAAGAAAAGAATGATATTTTATTCTTCTAATAAAAAAAAAAATAAAATTATGTCGCTTCACAATCGTGTTTTCCCGGGCAAAGTCCATGTGGTCCCTTTTTACAGTAAGCGCATAATCGCAATACACCACTCTCTAATATAACACGCGCTCTCCCGAAGACCGACAAATGCCCACTAAAGCACTCATAGCGCTTAATAGCACTCTAACGTTTATGCGTGAGGTGGAATTCGACAAATTTATCATTTTTCTTTCGACAAAAGCATTGTCACTGATATATTTCAAATTGTCAATACATTTTCATTAGTTTGTTTGTCAGCACTTTAATATTTTTAAGACTGATTTTATAAAAAAATTATATCATGTTAAACCTGCTTTTTTGCGTTTCCGAAAAAACTGAATTTATTTATTAATGTACAAAAAATATTTTCAAAAATTGTTATTCTTTATTGTTAAAATATTAATGTTTGTTATTTAACTATACGAATTATGGCCATATTTCTCTGGTCATTAAAAATTGAAAAGTTTTTTAATTCATTCAAATTATTTATTTATGACTTTACATATTAACTTTAGATTTTTTTTATGATGTCAATTTATTTCCGTACCTCCATTTGCCTATACATATGTATCTAGTTAATTTTTTTTTATATTGCAATGTTATCCACTAGAGCAATGGGTTATTTACAAAATAAATGCCTTGAGTGATGGAGATTTCCGGGCATTCGGTTTTGGATTTGGCCGCGATCATTCAAAAAAATCATACCTCCGAATATTAATAAAGAAACACATAAACTGCTTACTGTGGTTTAAAGCCAATGAATCCACCTATATTTCATTGTTTATCCCATATTTGTAGGTTTTATAACTAAGCTGTTTGGGGGAAATTTGTAATAAATTTTAAAAAATTGTGTACCTTAATTTAGGCAGCCATCGCTCAAGGCCTAGAGCGATGAGACCTAAATATAGGTAGCTATCACTCAAGGCCTAGAGCGATGAACCCTAAATATAGGTAGCCATCGTTCGACTGGTTATAAATTGGGGAATGTCTTTCAAGTTAAAGAGTGTTAGTTTTTTTTAATAATAAATAACCAGGATTACATATGTCTCTCATACAAGATATAATGCTTATTCTATTTTGTAAATTAATTTATATTAAAAATTTTATGAAAAAAATGTATTGCTGTTAAATACGGTGAATATATTTGCCAAGAACGTTCGTTTATAGGAGAAAAGGTGAAAGAAGTTTACATCTCGTCAAAGGTATCTTAACAAATTTACATAATTCCTCTTTTTAAAAACTTTCATAAAAAATATTTGTAATACCTACACGTACATAATATACACCATGTTTCAGGGTGGTACCACGAAACTTCAGGAGGTAATAAATGTTCACGATATTCTAGAAAGAGTTCCTTACCGAGTTTTTAAAACAGGGCAATTCTGTTTACCAAAAAACATTTCAAAATTTTGTTTGAAAGTTGTATTGTGCTTTTGTAGCTTTACCCACTTTTCAGCCTTTCATAATCAGCCCATAGTAGTGGGAGGTATAATCTATATGCAGGGGGGGTAAGTTGCACAAACTTCAAGAGGTGATTCTACATTATGGTAGAAGTAAAATAGATAAATAACTTTTTTAGAAATTCCGTTGTTTTTTTTTTCCCCATACAAAAATATTTTTCCCCAGAAGAATATTATTTTATCAATACAAACAATTCAACTTTTGTACCTGAAAATTTCGAACTACTTATTCATCTTTTTTACTTTACCCGGACACCTGTATATATTATTTAATGAGCAGGCAGCATTCTGCGGATACGCTTGTATATGATTTCACAATAAGTTTAACAGTAATTGAGTCGTTTAAAATTTTCATGCTTTGATTTTTATACTAATCTAGTTTTATTCCGAGATTGATTAAATTTTGCACACTTGACCTTCAAAACACAATGAAAGTCACTGACCACATGAAATTTTAAAAAATCATTCTTGCTTCCCTTTTCCCACCCCTTAAAGCAGAATTTTTTGTAATTTTTGATGAAAAAACAATAGGAAAATTACTGTCCACGTCTCTGTCTCATCGTACGGTACGGTACAGGTTATCAACTAATTTGTATTCAGCTATGTAATTAATAATTATAATTGGATAATTTATATAGCGCCGAATTTGTGAAAAATCACCTCAAGGGCGCTGTACTATATAAACTTACTGTAAAGGATTGGTTACACAAACCCTTATTTTAATGAGAATATATCATAACTTTTTATTTGGGTCAATGGAATGCCGATGGGTCTCTGGAGAACATGCATGCATTCTAATATTTTCCTTTTTAGAATAATTTGCGGTGCGATATTGACCTTAATGCTTCGAAAAATGTATGAAAAACAAAATCAGTATCGTTTCGGCTAATAAATATTTTTCTGTTTAATGAAGTTCCGCAGCACCACCCTGAAACAAAGTGTATTTTCAACCGTGACAAAATGGTGCTTCTAAAATGTTACTCTTTATGAATTTCCGATGAAAATAACTTAGACTGATATAACCATGTATATTATATTGAACACTTGATAGCTGTAGTCCAGTTGTGGAGAGATCCATAAATAAACTACTCACAAGATCGATATCTTCGGGCTTTTTGTATGAAACAAATTGGACCTAAAAAAACCATAGATATGCCAATATATAGACAGTAAAATTCTCATTCAGAGCCTACTTATTATACTATACACCAACGAAAAACTTTGAAAGTTTATTCCATAGATTTTCAGAGTTTTTCATTGGTGGATATAGTTAGGCAATCATATGACATCACAATATTTCGGTTCCAATTTTCGATCGGAGTTATACCCTCCTGGAGAGATCATCCGTTTGATTCAATGCTTGTGCCGTGCGGGCACAACGGAACTTCTAGCTCTGTTTTACATGATAATAATTTGAACATAACATTGTTACCATTCCTCAAAAATATGTTTTTGCGTTTCAACTTGTTTGATTATAAAAGGCACCATATAAATTCATTCTTTGATTTTGATAATCAGTTTTATGAATTAATAATGAATTTGATCACTAATTACCATGTTCATATTATGAAATATGTATTTATTAACTGCATATAAATATTCTATTGGCGTACCCCACTTAAATTAAAATACCCTACCGAATTGTTTAAAAAAATATATTACGTAATTTACAATAATATATTTGTATGTATTGTGTAATTTTACCACCGTAAAAAGTATTCTCAAAAGTTTTATATTTTTAACCAAGGATTGGTGCAATTTAAAGCATAAATTTGATAATAAATGGTGAGATATGGTAATATAAAATATGTATTTATAAAATAAATGTCGCTCTGATTACACAATTTTTCTTCTTTAGGCGTTTTGGTTGACTGCCAAGAGCTCACCAAGAGCTGTTGTTCACTTTCATTTGAAAATGTGCCTTTGAATGAATAAAATGTTATTTTACTTTTGTTACTTTCGTTTTGTTATAATATTTTTGCGCTGTTCATAAAAGTCAAAATTGATTTGCCGTAATGTGCATTTTACTTTTATAATAAAAATTGTTATATGTTTCTGTAAAGCTGTAAATTAATGGAACCAAATACTAAGAAATATATTGATTTTAATTTCAAATACGTGTTTTCTTAATAATATGCATATTTATTTTCATTTGTGGTATTTTGAATAGGCACATAGTTATCTATGTCCTAATGCAATCCTTATAAACAAGTATTATTTTAAAAAAAAAAACACATTTTTTAGAATAAATTAAATAACATATTTTTGTAATTTAACCCGTTGAAGGCCGCAGCATAGAACATAAAAATATTTTTTAAGCCGATAAATATTTTTACAGAAAGGCGTCATTCAAAAGTGGAATCTAAAGTTTTATTAGCCCAAGGGAGGATACCAATTTTGTTTTTCATAAATTTTTCTAAGAATTAAGGTCAAAATCGCATTGCAAATTATTATAATTAGGAAAATATTAGAATGCTCGTATGTTCTCCAGTGACCCATTGGTATTCCACTGGTTGTGTTTTAATTATATTTATTTTGGTAATTTGCATGAAGATATATCTTCATTGCTCTGTATATCAAAGACTTTTGAGTCAACTTTGTTTTTTCTGAAGGGAAGTCTTATTTCATTCCTATAGCACGGCGCACAAATGTGGTAAGTGAAATGTGAAAATTCAGCTTTTGGTGACTAAGCAGAGCGATTCAGCTGCGTACATCATTTTATATGTATATCGCAGGGCTATACACATTACCGACTTAGTCACGCGATCGTTTTCGATTGAATCGCCATGCACACTACTATATCGCCGATGTGAAACTAGCCAAAATATCCAATATAAGTATCGAAGCTATCATGCGTGGCCTATTTTCTCTGCCTACTTATAAGAATTCTAGGAATGAGCCAACACAAGTAAGATTAAATAAGATAATTATACTTCATCGTTTGGCAAATGCTCATGTCATTAGGAGGAACGGATGTGTACACTTTCTCATACGAAGCTTCAATTTATATTTGAGGCCAAAATACTTGAATAAACTCAATAATTTTTTTTTTTATTGGAATAACTTTTGAAGGTTATACCCATCCATATAATATGTCATTGAAGTAGATAATAATAATAAATCTAAACGAAACATGAAACAGAACAAGACACAGAAAAATAAAAAGATAACAATCTCAATAAAGAATAATTAGGTCCCAATGGCAGAGTGGTTAGAGGTAAGTCCCGGTAAGTCAGAGATTCTTGGTTTGATTCCCAGTTGAGACCATCACCTTATTATTTTTCTGTGTCTTGTTCTTTTTCATGTTTTGTTATTTTTTTTAATCAAAAGGTGTACCAAATATCTCGTACGGATATGTGCTACTTTATTTATTTGTTTTTCAAATTATAAAATACTAGCTGTAGCCCGCCACGCGCTTTTGTGGCTCAGTCTGCCTGTGCAGATAGAGAAACAATAGCGCTCGTTGCTTTACGTCCAACAGATGGCGCCGTTTTCAAAATTTTTACCAGTCACACACGTATATCACAGTTAACATCTATATAATATAGGTATATAAAAACACACGCATATGCAAACATTGTGTCAAATTTTCAAAGCAATCGGTGTAGAACTTTCAAGATGAATGATAGTGAAAAACCTATCAAAATCCGTTGCGTAGTTTAGAAGAACTAAGCACCCAAACATACAGACGCCGAGAGTGACTTTATTTTAGAGAAAACACAAATAAATAAAGTAGTAGATATTTCGTATACCTTTTGATAAAATAAAATAATAAGAATTATTCAGTTTGGTCAAGTCTTTTAGCCTCAAATCCAAATAAAAAAATTAATGAAGGAGGCCGCGCTGCCGTTCCTTTAAAATAATTATGTATTGGCAAAATTAGAAGAATAAAATTAGAAAATTTTACATCACCCACCATGATTCCAGATAATACGTAAGTACCCATTTATTAATATGCCAATGGCGGGTTATTGATTCTCTTTCATATCGTCTTGCACTTGCAAGAATGGCAGTGTCATATTTCAACAAAACGTTTTTTTATACACCAAAAATTACAAAACAAAATCAAGGATTCGGGCCCAATCTTGACTATAAGTTTAACCGTTATCGCACAATACTCATTAAAATGTTGTTTATCAGCGCATTTAAACAGAAAACTGGGAAGATTTTGCTTCCCCTGTAAAATTTGGTAAACTTACAAAGCCAGTCTTGCAAGTGCAACGACGATATACAAAACAATAAGACTACATGTAACGGAAAACAAATTTCTTGAAACTTTTAACATGATTTATTCTCATTCAACGATGCCCATTTTTCTGATAATGTCTTTGATTTGCTGCTCTATGCTGACAAAGTATTTCATGCGGATTAAAATGTTTTTTGCGGCGGATAAGTCGTTGGTTTTAAAAGCCGCGGCCAACTTGCCGACCAGTTCTGAGATGGTGGCTTTGTTTTCTCGGTTGATTTGTAATATTTCCTCGGGAGTTTCTGCAGATTCCACTTCCTCATTCCTTTCCATGATCTGATGCAGGAATGCACTCTCAACTTGAGTCTCTTCAGATATTTCTTGACCCTTCAGCCGTAGAAGATAAATTCCTGAAAGGCGAAGCAATTTAAATAAATTAATATCAAACTGATTGATCAGTTTTGTAGGATTTAAGTAAGATAAAATATTGTACAAATAAAAAAAACTGAATAAACACATTAAAAAAAAAAAACATAGTTTTCCACTTTTTAGTGACCTAAATATTTAATACATCATAGTAACCTAAATATTTAACATAGTTTTGTACTTTATAGTGACGTATAATATTTAATACTTCGTAGTAACCTAAATATTTAACATAGTTTTCTACTTTATAGTGACGTATAATATTTAATACTTCGTAGTAACCTAAATATTTAACATTGTTTTCTACTTTGTTGTGACTTATAAAGTAAAGCATAGAAATATTACCTCTAGATAAGGGCTGTGCCAAAGTAGCGTAGGCCTTGTTTACTAGGGATGAGTATTCGGCGGAAATTTTTTGTTCTGTCTCTGCCCTGAAACATTATTAAAATTATCATTTTTACCTGATATAGTAAGGGAATATAAATAATATGTCTATGAAAATAATGTTCAGATATATGGCTGCTAATGCATGAGTTTTAATTTAATTAGTTAGAATTAGTACCTGACGCTGAATTTATCAGGGTGTAGAACTTTCTGTAAATCCTTATACTTTTTCGTGAGGTTCACTTCGTCCAAATCGTACCTCACCTCAATGCCAATAACTTGAAAATAATTCTCATCCCTGTTGGGCTCCTGTATTGTATTACAGTGCATACAAAATATTGGATTGGTATTTATGCAGTTCACCTTTTCACAACTCCAACAAGTTGGCTTTTCATCAGATTTGGAAACGTATTTATTTGAAAAAATTCTGATTGTATTGTTAGCAAGTAATGTTTCTGGATTGCTTGAGAATACATTGAAACTTATGTTTGATGGCCTCACTGTACTGGGCCGCGTACTTCGATGAATTTCTTTCGTAATGTTTTTACTCACATTTTTCATGGACTTGATTAAAAAAGATCGGAATAATGAGATCTTGTAGGAATTAGAAAACATCTTGGCTAAATTAAATTAACTGTTCACACCATAAATAAACCACGTTCACACGGAGATTTACAAAAAAGATTATCGAATCACTGACGTTAGTGACGACGAAAATATTATGTCAAACAGTAAACGTCAAAATGACAGTACAGAGTAGTTGTGTTATTAAAAAAGTACTAGAAAATGATCTTTACACATAAACGATCTTTGTACTAAAACAAAACTGTATTTCCTAGTTTTCATTTATAAAAAATAGTCTAGTGACAATAGTACAAATAAGATGATTATTATTTTATTAAATTAAAGGAAGCTTATAATATAAAATATTATTTTGAATAGTAAAAAGATGATTGAAATAATTGGAATTTGAATTCCGTACCTATACCCACCGTAACCAATGTCGACCAATGATATTCTGAAATGGACTGTAGCCGGTAATTACTCTAGCCGTTCGGTAATGAAATTTGACAGCTGAGTCAGGGAGGAAGACTTTTTAGACTGTGTCTGTGTGTTTATCAGGGTATAAATAAATTTCCTATTTATAATTTCCATGCTAGAACCCACGAGAAAGTTCTTGAAGAGTGTAAATCTTAATATAAGCTCCAGATTGAGCGCCGCGCATACATTGCTGATAAACTTACTCTACCAGTGAAGATAACCTAGTTTCGAGTGTCCCCAAAGATACAATGTGTACGTTAAACATTGATGCGGAAAACTACAAAAATAAAGGAAATGAATCGTTCAAGTCGGGAAACTATGCGGAAGCCATCAGTTTATACACCAAGGCTATAAAAATTGCGGATAAAGAAAGTAGAGATCTCGCAATCTACCTGAAGAACCGGGCCGCTGCCTTTCTGAAAGAAAATGATTACGAAAATGTTATCAAGGATTGCGATGCGGCTCTCACCATCACCCCCGAGGATCCCAAAGCTCTGTTCAGGCGGTCCCAGGCCCTGGAGAGTGTGGGCAGATTCGAGGAGGCATACCGGGATGCCCGGGCTGTGCACAATGTGGAGCCTTCCAACAAGGCCATCCAGCCCGTCCTCTCCAGGCTGTTCACCATCGTGCAGGAGCGCGCCAAGGCCAACTCTCAGACCAGCAACAAGGTGGACCAAATGTTCAAACTTGCCTTTGATTTCGCTGCTGAAAAGGAGAAGAGAGAAAATGCCATGAGCAACTTGTTAGTGCTGTCCCGCGAGAAGGCTGGTGCGGACATCATGTTCAAGTGCGGAGTTGTACAGAAGATATTCAGTCTTCTTAAGGTGGAGAAGAATGACAGCATCTATTTGAACGCTGTTAGAATTATTGGCCAACTTTGCAAGGGAAATGAGGAACGAGTGAAAGGTGTTTTGACGACGTGTGGAATACCCTGGTTCCTGCAGATTATTGACAGTAATATCCAGGAGAGAGTGAACGCAGCCCAATACTGCATGCAGACCATCCTCAACACCTTCTCCGGAATGGACAACAAGCCCGACAGCAAACCCGATCAGACGTTGTGTGAACTTCACAAGAGCGAGATCGATACCCTTCTGACCTGCCTTACCTACTCCATCACTAACCGCGTTATCACCGGCATTGCCAGAGACGCCATCGTGGAGCTGGTCATGAAGAACTGCCACTACACTGCCCTCAGTTGGGCGGAAAGGTTCGTGGAGATCAAAGGACTTCATCGCCTACTAGACGTTTGCAGTGAACTGGAAGAATACAAATATGAATCGGCCATGAACATCTCCCCTTCATCAAGAACTATTGCCGCTGTTTGTCTACAAAAGATATATGAGAACATGTACTACGATCAGGCTCGGGAGAAGTTCCTGGGACAGGTGGATGAGTTTGTGAAAGAAAAGCTGCTGACACCCGATATCGAGTCTAAAGTCCGAGTTACAGTGGCCATCACCTCTCTCCTCCTCGGTCCTCTGGATGTTGGCAACGCTGTTATCTCCAAGGAGGGAATTGTGGAAATGATTCTTGTGATGGCTAATTCTGATGAAAAGTTGCAACAGAAAGTAGCGTGTGAGTGCTTAATCGCCGCCGCATCAAAGAAAGACAAAGCCAAGGCAATCATAAACCAAGGAGTGGATATCTTGAAAAGATTATACAAATCCAGCGATGACAGTATCAGAGTTCGAGCTCTCGTCGGTCTGTGCAAACTCGGCAGCTCTGGGGGGTCTGACGCCTCCATCAGACCTTTCGCTGACGGATCAACCAATAAACTGGCCGAGGCTTGCAGGAGGTTTCTCATTAACCCCGCCAAAGATAAAGACATGCGTCGATGGGCTGCTGAAGGTCTGTCCTACTTAACCCTCGATGCTGATGTTAAAGAAAAGCTAGTCGATGATAGAGCGGCCATTCAGGCGTTGGTGGAACTTGCTAAAACAGAAGATCAGTCTGTAATCTACGGTGTGGTGACTACTTTGGTCAATCTCTGCAATGCGTATGAGAAACAAGAATTGGTGCCCGAAATGGTAGAACTTGCCAAGTTTGCCAAACATCACATACCAGAGGAACATGAACTTGACGACCCTGACTTTGTAAACAAAAGATTGTCAATTCTTGCCAAGGAAGGTGTGACCACTGCTTTAGTTGCACTGGCCAAAACGGAAAGTAACAATTCCAAGGAACTGATTTCTAGAGTGTTCAATGCCATCTGCAGCCAGCAAGAACTCCGGGGTATTGTAGTCCAGCAGGGTGGAGCCAAAGTACTGCTTCCCATGGCTTTAGAGGGTACGGCTAAAGGAAAGATTCACGCCTCGCAAGCTCTGGCAAGGATTGGAATTACTATAAATCCAGAAGTAGCCTTCCCCGGCCAAAGAAGTCTTGAAGTGGTCCGTCCCCTCACTGCTCTATTGCACCCCGACTGTGCAGCCCTTGAGAACTTTGAAGCCCTGATGTGTCTCTGCAACCTGGCAGCCGTGAATGAGTCCACAAGAAATAGGATAATGAAGGAATGTGGACTGGCACGGATTGAAGCCCAACTATTTGAAGAACACACAATGCTGCGCAGGGCTGCCACACAGGTTATCACAAATCTCGTCATGTCTGAAGACGTTGTGAAAGCCCATGAAGCAGAGAATGACAGGATCAAGTTCTTGTGCCTCTTGTGCCAAGACGAAGATGAAGAAACGGCCATCGCTGCTGCGGGAGCTCTCGCCATCCTCACATCAAATAGTAAAAAATGCTGCGAAAGAATTTTAACTGTTTCAACATGGCTGGAAGTCTTGCACTGCTTGTTAGCAAACCCAATCTTGCAGGTACAACATCGGGGTATTGTCATTGTTTACAACCTAATCAATAGCGATAAGACCACCGCTGAAAAGGTCATCGCCACCGATGTCATGGAAATTCTCATGGCGCTTACAAAGATACAAGACAAGGAGAAGAAAGTTATCAAGGAATATGCAGAGAACTGTTTGAAGTCTGCCGAAGAACTGAAACTTATCATAAAGCCGGGTGAGTCGCCCTACATCCCCCCGCTGCCGCAGACCAATGAAGATGATGAAGACGACGATTTGGAATAATAAACAGAACTTAATGGAATCGCCAGCATTTCTATAATGTACTTACAGAGTCTAGAATTATTATTGGCACTCTACACCAAATAAATTTTATATTGTAATATCCAATACACATGTTATTGTATTTTGTTAAGATTTTTATAACTATCTTTAAGATGTGACATTCACTACTTTTAGTTTTAGGTTTATTAAAAGTGTGTTTATGAAAAAAATATCTTTTTTATTTTCGTGTGAATGTCTCAAAAAAGTCCCAATGCTCAGAGTCAGTGGGACCGTGGCATCCCCAATTGAATAATGTTTTGTTATGAGGATGAAAGGGGTGGGATGGGAAGAAGAACGCTAGGATTGTTGGCCACCATACTTGTTTTTTTTTTATTTCTTTCGTTTTACACAAGCTCTAAACACAGGAAATGATTTCTTTCAGGGTCTATATTATCTTTGAGGATGTCGTGGGTTTCTTTGAAGAAAGGAAGGAGTGAACCTGGATCTTTATTTATTTTTTTCTTTTATCATAAAAATACATTTTTTATTAACTTTAATTTATTAAAATACATATAAAACTACTAGTTTTATAACATTGTCATAACTTCTTCCGAGCAAAATAAATAGGTACTTACTGAATAACTTCTTTGACGAATGAATGCTATTATTTAATTATAATATTAAATATATACATTTAACTTAAAAATTCTAGATATAAAAAAAAAATCGTGCGGCACAAGCGTAGGCTAATTTCCTCATTAACTTTACTTAATTTTTTTAGAAAAGTAAGTACCTGCTCAATGAAATATTCACTGTTAGCCATAAACAACGATAGACAACGGAACGGACTGAATGGGACTGACTAGAAGAGAGTGGTTTATTTATGGACTAGAAGTAGAAAACTGGCAACGAGAGTGGTTTATTTATGCTGGCAACACTTTCCGGCTTGTCGAAATAACCTCGTGCTTCATTCGAATATTCTCGTAGTTTCCTAATAGTTTTCATTTGTCAAAAGTTTGATAGTATATTTTGAAAATGTCTGCTATAAGCTTGTTGAACCCAAAGGCTGAATTCGCCAGGGCCGCTCAGGCCCTAGCGGTGAACATATCCGCAGCCAAAGGAATTCAAGATGTAATGAAAACAAATTTGGGACCCAAGGGAACAATGAAAATGTATGTAATTATTTTTATTAAGGCTGATGACCACTACAAATGTATTTAACCCACGTTTCCAATAATCAATTTCTTGAAGTTTGTTATTTTTTTATTTAATCATGCATAATTACTTTTTGTACACACTACAGACGCCTCCCACACAATTTTGACACACCTCACCTCAAAACATGCTCGTAATATTATTGATATTACACCCGTCCTTGCTCAAAATATCTTTTAAATTCAATAAACATCACATATAATGAAGAAATATATATTAAATCATTGATTCTCCAACGTTCCGTCCATAAATGACCCATATTTTGTCTAATATAATCAAACTCCATTTGTATATTGCGTGAGTGAAAAATGCATTTTGCACAAAAACCACATTCTTTTTTTTCATTCCATTTATGGCCTATACAAATATCTAACTATTGTCGTAATTATCGATGTTTATGGCTTTTTAAGGTTAATTTTTTACCGGTTTTGATAATTTTTTATGGTTTTAGGTTAGTATCAGGTTCGGGTGATATCAAGATCACCAAGGATGGTAATGTGCTCCTCCACGAGATGCAGATTCAGCACCCAACTGCCTCCCTGATTGCCCGCGCTAGCACGGCCCAGGATGATTCCACAGGCGACGGTACCACTTCCACAGTTCTGCTGATTGGAGAGCTTCTGAAGCAAGCTGATCTTTACATCAGTGAAGGTAAGATTAAATATGTTATAATATAATACTTATTATGCGACAACATTTGCTTATGACAATATTACCATAAAAATTAAACTAAATGTTTGTGCATATACACAAACATTGAGGCAGGGCTACAATGTTTTTGTTTTCCATGGCTGATGGAAAACAAAAACGTTGTGGCCCCAATTCAATATTTTTGTTTTTGTCAGATGCTTTAAAAACATTTTATCGCTGGAATTGCTATTGTTTTTTTCATTATGGAGTAAGAACTAGAAATGAAAATTGAAAATTAAGTATTCAAAAATAATAGTAAAATTTAAAAGATTTTTAATTTCACCTTAAAACACACTGATAATGTAAACTGAAAAACATAAAAAACACACAAGCTCACACTCAGCTTAATTTGGGTGTACATTGTTTATATATATAATCATAACATTATTGCTTACATACATTATAACATATTTTTTTGTAAATGATGTAATACATTACATACTGTTTGAATAAATATGTAAAAAAAAAAAAAAAAAACGTAAATGTTTTCCCTGTGTCAGGTCTCCACCCTCGCATCCTGTCGGAGGGATTTGACGCGGCACGCGTTAAGGCCCTGGAGGTGCTGGAAGGCATGAAGATCCCCATTGAGATCAAGAAAGAGAACCTCATGGATGTGGCGCGAACTTCTTTCCGCACCAAGGTAACATAACTAAACATATTCGCTAGTCCTGACAAGTAGAGTGAACACGATTGTAAGATCCTTTTATAACGTATCGGGCAAGCACAGTATTCTCATTGCTCATATGCTCTGATGTTCCATTCAATTTAGTCGACTATTTGAGTTGTACGAAAATATTGAGCTGGTACTGTGGCTCTTAACACTTTCCAGGACATGCCCGGCTCTGTTTGGTGTGCATTTTTCTTCGAGTTAGCCGTCACTTTACTCACCTTCTATCCTCATCCGGCCGGGTTTGAGCTCCGTTCGTGTGGATATTCTCGGCTAATCAGCTGAGTGCGAACTGTGTTTGTGTTTTGTTTGCATATTTTCCTTTCTAAACTACGTGTCCTTAACTTAACTTGGCGTGTGATAGACGTGTGCGACTTCGCGAAAATGGCTGAACTACGAAATTAAATCTAATTACAAAATGCATTTTTTACTTTAAAAATTTATTATATATTGTAAAAAGAAAGCCGTGTTTCCCAACCTGCCTAATTTTCTTCACAACCAGCCACTGCCACCCACCAGTGGTTATGGTGGTAGATAGCCCTTGGTGTCACATAGAAAGTAAGAGAGTTTGGTGGGGGTGACGAAAATGTGCTTTGTTATGGGAAGGCCACGAATGCTTCAGATTATTTCAGAATGAAGTTCCTGAATGCTCTAGAAGGTTCTGGAAGGAGAAAGTTCAAGAAGGTTCCAAACTGAGTGGCGGTGAGTGTGTGTCAGTGAGTCTGAAAGGTTCTGCAAAGTTGGAACGAGACGGAGTGCATATTAAGTAATGAGCTAGGTTGTACTAGTGGCGAAGTGTGATTGAAAAATATAATTTTTGTTTATAATTGAAAAAAAAAACATCTGCATTTTTTTAAACTTCAAATATGCTCAGGAAAAGTCTTTCAGGTAAGTACTGATAAACCCTGTATAGCGCAGTTTTCACACCATGATATCCAGCAACATGTTGTAAATTAAGTGGAAGAATTTTTATAAATTGCCCCAATTCGGCATGTGTCTCCAAACACCATAGTAAAATGTAAGTTTTGTTTGGTTATATAGGTGCACCACACCCTAGCTGATGTCCTGACTGAGGCGTGTGTGGACGCAGTGCTCGCCATCCGCGAGGAGGGAAAGCCCGTTGACCTGCACATGGTGGAGCTCATGGAGATGCAGCACAAGACCGCCACCGAGACGCAGCTCGTCCGAGGTGAGGAACTTAACTGGAGACTAAACTTTTGTTCAGAACCCTTCTTCTTTGACTTGCTGATTTGGTGGCATTTAGTCTAAAAAAAAAAAGGCATGTGTCTAATGGGATCTGTGAATATTCAATCATTACGTGTGTTTCTAGCAAGTAAAGCCGCCTTTGTAGAACCCTTTTATCAAAATCTGCTATTACTACTCATCAGCAATACATTAGGTAAAATGTGGTCGTCGATAGTTTGCTAGGTAGGAGTGACACTCCACAAATTTTTTGGTGGATCGTGTTTGATATTCACAGTGGGTACCAAATTACTTACAAGTTAAGTGCCCAAGGGTTTATAACTTACTTTAATTAAAAGTGAATGTTTGTTTCTCGTAGGTATTGTTATGGACCACGGTGCCCGTCACCCCGACATGCCCAAGCGCCTCAACAACGCCTACATCCTGACCTGTAACGTGTCCCTGGAGTACGAGAAGTCCGAGGTCAACTCCGGCTTCTTCTACAAGTCGGCCGAGGACCGTGAGAAGCTCGTAGCTGCCGAGAGGGAGTTCATTGACCAGAGAGTCCAGAAGGTAAATAAACAGATAATTCACAGAGTAGTATGTGATGCAATTCCCCAAGTTATTTCTGTTACATTGGTGACAATTTGGATCTTCCACGATAGGCATAAGTAATTTGATTTAAGGCATATAAATTGATGTTTGTTTCAGATCGTAGCTTTGAAGAAGAAGCTGTGCGACGGTACTGACAAGACATTCTGTGTCATCAACCAAAAGGGAATTGACCCCATGTCCCTGGATGCCCTGGCCAAGGAAGGCATTGTGGGTCTGCGCCGCGCCAAGCGCCGCAACATGGAGCGCCTCGCCCTCGCCTGCGGTGGCGTCGCCGTCAACTCCGTGGACGACCTCGACGAGTCCAAGCTGGGATATGCTGGAGCCGTCTACGAGCACATCCTGGGAGAGAACAAGTTCACATTCGTAGAGGATGTCAAGAACCCACTCTCCGTTACTATCCTGATCAAGGGACCCAACAAGCACACTCTGACACAAATCAAGGACGCCGTCCGGGATGGACTCAGAGCCGTCAACAACGCCATCAACGATAAGTGCATTATCGCTGGAGCCGGTGCCTTCGAGGTGCGTTGCTACAACGAGCTCATCAAGCACAAGGATTCCATTAAGGGAAAGGCAAAGCTGGGAGTTCAAGCTTATGCCGAAGCCATGCTCGTAATTCCCAAGACTTTGGCCGTCAACTCCGGTTATGACGTACAAGACACCATTGTCAAGCTGCAAGAGGAATCTCGCCTTAGCCCTGACCCCATTGGTCTTGACCTCAGCACCGGAGAACCCATGAAGCCCACTGATGTAGGTGTCTACGATAACTACATCGTCAAAAAACAGATCATTAACTCGTGTTCAGTAATCGCCTGTAACCTCCTTCTTGTTGACGAGATAATGAGGGCGGGCATGGCCAGTCTCAAGGGTTAACACTAGAAGAATCAATTGATTAGAAGCATTGTTGGGTTCATCCGGGTGGAGCTCGTTTTGTCTTTCCAAGTCTTGTTATTCCATAAGAGCTAAGAACAAACCGTGTTTTTAAGACTGACCAAGTGAGCTTAAATTGTTTTTAACAAATGTATTAATTTTATGCTAGTATGCTTGAACAATTATTGAATTCCAACAATGTTTCATTTTGCTTATTTTAAATTACATAATAATATGTATTATCCACAAATATTTTTGTATCACAATTCGATTTGCTTTCACCATTTTAATTATATTTGTCATAAATATTTCGTCTTATCACCCCTTTGCTTTAACCCTCAAAAGAACTAATGAGCTAGATTTTTGGGCATTTATCTTCATGATTATTATGAGTTGGGCATTTATTTGCTGCATGTTTCATGCAATCTGTTAACATTAGTTTAATTTGATCTGTTTGCTTTAATAAAAAGACACTAATTTATATACTATCTTTTAATTAGAATATGTGCGAGATGAATCATCCCCCTTTGCACAGAGTCAAGCATTCTCCTTGGCAGATTGGTAAGATCGCCGGCTCTGGGTCCAGAAGTTACACAGTCTATGAATCAATTGATTCAGGTCAAATATAATAATAAAAGAATACAAAATTTCTTCTTCAAACATTTATTACAGACACCGAGTAGTACACATTCACGTAGTACAACAATACACACTACAAACAGTAATTGGGTTTATAACATTGAAATGGGTCCTAATAAATGGATAGAAGTGAAAATTCAGCCATCAGACAATATCAAAAATTGAAGATTTTGACTGTTTCTTTTGTAGAGAAGGGACTAATCTTAAAGTAACTGAAGGTAAAAATCACACATCACCCAAAGTGGGGTCGCTAGGGTGCCCCATACATCACAGAGCGATCTCGCGTCTCCTAATATTCCTTTTTCCCTTTCCAGTAACTCTTAAATGTTAGTTACTACCTACTGTTTTAACCGGACTTAGGTACAATCTTCTCCCAGCAGTTAATCATTAGTAAATTATTCTGTCATTATTTTCTTGTTCCTGCATGTAATGAAAAACGGTATAAGAGATATGTAGTACAAAATCAATTGTATCTCAAATATATGTTATTGTAGCCGTTTCCAGTGAAAAGCACATTTTACCACTGCGTTTGCGGGTAGGTAGGTGGAGAGTAATTTTGTCAGAATTGAATAGAAATTACTTAATAATTTTAAAAAGAGTGACAGGATATATTTTTTTTTAAATTCAGATCGATTACTGGATAGTTTTCTTGGTTTACCTAAATAGAGTATGTGATTCATTTGGGGGAAGTATATTACCCCCTTCAGTGCGGGAGTGTTAATAAAAGTGCCTTAAGCGAAAGTTTTACACTGGGAACTCTAGAAACTGAAATTAATTGTTTCTGACCACTATAACGAAAGCAAACATTTTCATACTTCATTTATGAAAAGCGATTCTTTTTGTTTTATTGTCAGAAGATTTTCGGTACTGCCTATAATATTGATTAGTCTCACAAAAGCGCTTTTGCAAACTGTGGTAAGGAACAGTGATAAATAAATGTCTTTATAATTTATGCACATAAAATTACTCATGTACATAATCCATAAGTTACTGTGCCTGAGAGTCAAAAGGACTTAATTGTTTTATCTTCATATTTTTCTCATTCCGAGTTCTACAAATTCTGTCAAATGAATGTGGAAGAATTGCGTGGCTTTTTTCATGCAAAACTTTAATTTGTATTTGAGGCCGAAATACTTGAACAAACTGAATAATTCTTTTTAAAGAATAAATATCTAGTATAGATATGTATATATACTACATTATTTATTTGTGATTTAAATAATAAAATATAGGCCAATAAATAATTAAATTTTTAATGATTTTGGAGTCAACTTTTAATAGTAATTATTAAAAAAATAATCTGTCCCAACCTACTGTGTTAATATGAAATATAAAATAAAATATCATAAAAAGTGGTTTTTGGGTCAAAATTTTAAATTTATATACAACAAATTTGTGTTCCAACGTAAATCGGTAATTTGTAATTTTAATTTCAGCCCATCAAAATGCTTTTTTAATAATATTATATTTTTCACCTTACATATATTTACATAGCAGGTAGGGCAAATCTATTTTAACTATTCCGCAGCCAAGTGGGGGAGTAGGTAGTACCCAAAATTACTATCCTCATATTAGCTTAATTACTTGACACATCATTTTTGTTTTTTACGTATTCCTGCGCAAATACATAAGTTACCATTAATAATTGACTGAATAATTGGGATTTCTATAGTTTAAAAGCCCATAAGAAAGAAAAATGCATGGGGTCATTGGAAGACCCACTTGGTTACAAACGTTTTGTTTGGCATCTTGGCCTGTCAAGAGTTAAAAAATAATTATCATTAAGTCACCAATATTTGCCAAAGTTGCTTCTAAAATTATGAAAACATTAATTTCTTTGATGGCCTATATTTTTTAATTTTAAACACAAATCAATAAAGAAGCACATAGATATTTGATTTTAAAAAATAGTTTGTTTTGGAGAATAATATAAAATCTGTTGCTTATAATGAATCAACACAAGGTTTTACTCTACAAACATAAAATTAAAAATAATTTATGTGTCGGTTTTTATGAGAATTATGACATTTTAGTTTACATTGGTGTTCGGTTAGGTTAGAATGCTTGAATTTTGTTTCAAACTAAATTCTGTCATGCTAAGTACAAAGAAGATTACAGCAACTTGAGAGCAATTTCAAATTTATAAACTGTGATTACTTTTGTTGGGTGATTAAATACAAAAAAAAACAAATTACTTTATTAGATTTTTATAAGACTTATTGTTAGAGTTATTTGACTTGTAATTTTAATACCAATCGAAAAATAATAATTTCAGTTGTATTATTAATTACTGTTAACTGAATATATATTTGAGATATTTTATTTTGATACCACTGGAAGATTTTGTCCCAGATATTGAATTAACTGAAATGTAATTTTTTTACTTGTACTATTAATACCGTGATAGAAATATTAATTACCCATACAATAGTATAAATATTTACTGACATCTCAATAAAAAAACACAATAACATAATAATTCCTAAAATTACAAAATAATAAGATAGGATTCAACAGAATGATTAAAATTAAATTCAAAATATTTTTTAATTCAGTTATTCGTTGATCAAATCTCTAAAAAGATGGGCAGCAAAGGAGTAGCTTGATTAAATATATTAAAAAAAGAATTTCATCATTGTATTCTGTCATATTTTAATCACTAAATATGAACATAGTATTTTCAAAATTAGTTTTTTATTTTAGATTTAGATTAGCGACTAGAATGTGTGCATAAGAATATCTGTATTATTTTCTTTAATTTATGTAAACTGATACATATAATATTTATCGACTAGATATAAATATTTCATTCAATTATATATTTCAATGAATTATTTGGCTTAAAGAGAATAAATAATAACTTTACCTTTTATAAATTTAAAATCATATCAATAAATAGCATGGTTATAATAGGTGTTGCAACCAGAGTTCACTCAAACTCAGTAGGTACTCGAACAGATGCAATACTTGCATATAGCATGATTCAAACTTGTTATTAGATTATTTAAAGAAAATTGCAGTGATATTGAAAAAAGTTGATTTTTATATACTGAAAATTTTCTGTTAAAATATTATATTATAGGTAGGTACCTACAATATTGCTTGTCTGAATTATTCTTCTTAAATGACATGAAAATGACACAAATTCAAAACTAAATTGAGTGCATTGAGTGTGAATAATTACATGCAGGAATATCGCACATCGCAGATAATCGAAATTAGTATGTTTGATAATGAAAAGAACACACTGTACAACTTCAAATACAATACTCTCTCAGTAATCTGCAACCCCAATAACTGTCCAATGTCCAATTAGTGGAATTATAGTGTATACATACAAAATATGCTAAAAATTAAAACAAGTACATATTTGATAAAAACAAACAAACACCGCTATTAATCTTTCGTCAAAATTTCCATTTTTCAGTTTAAACTTATAAAAACAAAAAGCGTGGCGAAACACACGGAATATTTGCTAGAATACACCTCCGACTGAGCAAAATATCATAAAACAATAATAATGGTCAGATCTAGCATGCAGGGGGGTATAACTCCGATCGAAAATTAGAACTGTGAATATTATGACATCATATTGTTGCCTAACTATATCCACCAATGAAAAACTCTGAAAGTCTATGGAATAAACTTTCAGAGTTTTTCATTGGTGCATAGTTTAATAAGAACATAGTTTAATGAGAACATCTAGACGTTAGGAGAAATATTGCAATGGTGTTAGTGGCACACAAGCTGCTAAATGGGCACATTTGCAATCCAGATATTCTGGAACGAATTTCTTTTTATGTCCCTGATAATTTCATCAGAGCTAGACAGCACAGATTATTTATTTTTCCAAGGGGCAGGACCAACCTACCAATGATCATGCCTTTGGGAGAATCACTACTTTGTTAAATCACATTTCTTCTGTGATTGACATTTTCAATTTGAACCAAAGAGAATTTAAGACGGCAATAAGCATACTATTTAACAAATCTGGTTAATCAGATAGTATTGATGTACTTACCCATGCAAATAAATATATATACTTACTTCTTATAAACTGTAATTTATAAACTGTTATTTGTGAAATGTAAATGCATTATACTGTTTTTCACAATAAATCAATAAAATAAGTAGGCTCCGAATGAGAATTGTACTGTCTATATATTGGCATATCTATGGTTTTTTAGGACCAATTTGTTTCATACAAAAGCCCGAAGATATCAATCTAGTGAGTGGTTTAATTATGCTAGCATGTATGGTAACGAGTCTAGACACGTGGCAGACTGCTGAATTTGACACACGAATACCGGCCAATTATAGAGCTTGATTTTGTGCTTTCAACTAGTAAAAATAACAGCACATTATAGTAGTTATCGAATGAGCAGCGGATTACTGAGAGAGTGCTGTACTTTGACATCCCTTCCTCGCTAACACCAATGGGCAGGCATGAACAATACAAAGGGCTGTTTCCCAGTAGTGTTGGAAGTGAATACATAAATATGCATCAATACACACAATCTCAAGCTTGGGTCATCTCTAATTGCGAGAAATATGTGATAATTATCATTTCATACAATTTATGTTTTATAATTTAATCATTTGATGGACTTACTAAGCTTTTAGAAAATTAGGATAAAAAACGTATTCTAACATAAATATAACAAAATTCAGTAAGGTTTATTAAATAAATACGTACATTTTACTTAGTAGGTACTAACCATCAGGTAAAACATATTTTTATATGAAAACCACACATTAACTTTAGCTATGTGATCCATAAAGTCAATAAAGCCTGTGCAGACCACACTATAAGCGCGCTATATTCTCGTGGCATGGCCTATTTCAGCATATCGCTCGCCATACATTCCCACTGGTAGTGTACGGCGAGCGATATGCTGAAATATGCTAAGCCATGATGCGTATAGCGTAATGTGTCTCCGCCCTTAAACACATACATTGTATAAAAATGTGATGTGTGATGGTATAGGAAGTGCGTTGTAAAGCTGAACCAATAAATTTTCTCAATACGAGGGAATCTAAACTCTACAGGTACACTCTATTAAGACTATACTTCTCTGAAATTCACTTAAAATAATTAATATCTTAATTACTAACATTAAAAGGATTATAGCTATTTCATTACAGTGAAACTCTCTTATAAGGTTTGTTTAAACTTCTGGAAAAAGGGTATTTGTAATTCAAGTATTATGTTTAATCGTAAATTCTAAATCCATAAAATATCAAAATATGTATTGGATGGCAAACATTTTGGAAGATTGGTGATAAGATAACATTCAGTCAAAAGAAAAAAGATTTTTACTCAATAGTGATGTTGAAAAGAAATGCATAAAATAATAAATATTCGGTTGCCCGAGTTCTTGAGAATCTTTTATCTAACAGAACAAACAATATTCTCTAACATAGTTGTCTTATTTTGACATTTAAATTAAACAAAAAAAAATTAAGTCACAAATAGTTTCGTTGAACTATAAATTTAACATTGAAAGTTCTGTGCAAATTTCATAATGCCAGAACTTCACTGTTCAAGAATTTTTACCACTTCAGAAAACAGATTTCTGCTTTGTAGTCAAATTCATTCAAGATTGCACAAAATAATTTTATTTTTATGTATTATGTACTGTTAAAATGGAATAGGTAATAATGCCACTGCAAGGTGAAAATAATAATAATATCTTTGTGACAAACAAATAAATTGACAATGTTTTATGTTCCAGATCATGAATTCAAGTTCGTGTGTTGTTAGCTTTAGTCATAATTGAACTTATCTTTATTTTACCTCAGTTTTATGTATTTATACACTATTGGGGTAATAAAATTTGTTGAGCTCCCCCTCCTTATAAAAATATTAATATTTTGCTAATTTATAGTATAATCAGTTTTTGTGAAAAATAACCGCAAGGCTGACTAGTCATTATTAGAATTATTATTATATTCTAAAAATAATTAGCAGTTGTAGCGATGTTACTGGAATATTCGGGAACGTTCGCCAATGCAAAAGGCATCGTAGCTAGAACTAGGTACGATGCTAGCATTCGGCGCACACCTACGTACAAGTCTGAATACTCTCGATGCAGTTACAAAGTGAGAAACCTGCGGGCCCTGCGAATGTCCGCCTCCTACTGAGCGGCCACTTGACCACCCCCCGCGTCCCTGCACCGCGCCGCTACAGGCTTTACGGATCTACTTACGCCCGGCTCTGCGCAGACTTTACAAGAGAGTCCCGCATATCATCCGTGCGCCTAGACCCTGCAACACCTTCGCCAGTCTGCGCCTCGGCCCCGCGGCATCGTCGCCGGCCTGCATCTCCCGCACATCTGCCGACCAGGTCAAAACTTTGTTTTACCATACTAGGGGGGCGGTATCGAAACAGCTTGGCTTGCCGAAACGGTGACATGAACGAGACAGATTACTCTAACAATGGCAAATCACGTGTTTAAACAGTCTCTAACACATCCCGTGCATTATCGATGCATGCGCGAAATGCCTTTAAGGTGAGTGTATTTTACACTACTTTCATCATGCGTAATTCAATACGTCTGGAATGGATTCATTTAGGAATACTAATTTACAATGTTAGCGCTACAACATTCACACATGTGTGCGGTGAATTTAAACGGTTTTTCGAACTCTGACAGAGCAGTATCATTTATTTAATTATTTTCAAATTCGAAATGAAGTGAATGAATTGCAGTACCCCTTACAATTAATTTGCTACACAAGTATTAGATGCTAGGTACATTTTAAATGTGAAATGCACTGCTGGAAATTTGAGTTACGTGCCGCCTCTGCCTATCACATTCCATTAGACGAGCTCTCACTACATGTTTGGACACACACATCAAAATAATTTTATTTTTTTATATTAACTCCACACAGGAGGCCCTGAAGAAATAATATTTATTTATAATAAATATTTTAAGCTCACCATGCAGTAGGATTAACAAAATTGAATTGCAGACTTTTTTGCGCATGAACGAAAATGATTTTTTGAAAATTGTCACTAATATCGCGTCATGCTTTTAAGTGACATGGGATTTTTATTACCATCCCATGGGAAACGTTAAATATTCTCAGGCAGTTAATAAATTGATCAAAATGAATATTCTCAAAACTGCATCGGTGTAAATTATTATTTCAATGTCAAAGTTAACGTCAATTAGCGTCAACACTCAGTACTAATTTGGACATCCTCATTATGTCCATCGCATCTGCCGTGAACTTGAACACTGTTAACTTGTTCAAAACGTTGGTTTAAGAAGGAGGAGCAAGCAAATTACTAAGCGTTATTACCCCAAAAGTAAAACAACATGGTTATGTTAATAGTTATTAGCTGCGAGAAACTAAAATCATGACCTGTGTTTTAGCTGAGAAATGAATATGAGGCTTTATTTTTCTTTGGCTTGCTTGGCGGCAATCTCGGCGCGCTCATTGACGTCGATGGTGGCGAGGTTGATGGACGCCACGAAGCCATGTACCACGGAGATGAGAGTCTTGACGAGGGCGATAGGGGCCGTGATGTACGCCACCAGGCGGAACAGACCAATAGAAGCGCTAACTGGAATTAAGAAAAGGGTGTTTATTTCATTGGTCACCAAATTATTAGCCAATTGATATCCAAATATTATTTTGTATTTTTTTGTGCTTAAATAATGTATTATTTCCGCTCCAAAAGATGTGCAGCAATAGGTTACCAATAAAATATTTAGTTAACATATTTTACAGAATTTATTTTCTTTTTTTTAACATTTTTTACTCTGTGAATAGCACTCTCCTATTTAATTATAAGTGAGGTTATATTAGGTTAGTAATTAAGTAAGTAAGTGAGTACTGCACAAGAGTCCCAACTGTTCCCAACCATCTGGAGCCAGTGGGACTATGGCATCCTCAACCATTATTCCTTGTTGTATTTTAAACTAATAAAAATATTTATTAACCATTACTAAATTATAGTTAATACTAATTAATGACTAATAAAGGTGATTTTTTTTAAATGGTGCATAAAGTATTAGCAGTATCGCTATCTTAGTATAAATTTAATGACAATCTGTTAATGTATTATGTATTCAGCTTAGATAATATTATGAACCCCTCCATCAACAAGGTTGTGTAACAGCACAATCAATATAGATAAAAGGTTATCTAAGAATAATAAAATGAAATCCATTTACATATTCCCATCTGGGAAAAGTGTTGTCCAAATGGAATTAGATTGATTACTTTACGGACGTGAAATAACTCAGAATAAATCAAGACTTAAAATCATAGAGGTTAACCTCGGAGAGTGAACTTTTTCGAACAAAACTGTGTCGCAGGAGTGAGTATTTTTAAAGTACACAAATAAAAAAAAATTAAATGCACAACCATAGTTTTATCAAAATCTAACAATGTAAAAATGTTCAATAAAAAATCATAATAATCAAGGACGTTATAGTACGGCCATACTCGCCGACAGGTTATAGGATAAGTTTTAAGTAATGAACTTTGAGTCATTTTTCAACTGCACTGACATAACGTAATTACATTAACCTTCATTTTACCACTACCAGTCCCCGTTTTTATAAAATTTGGAGAAAGATATAAAAGCATACAATTAAGAAATACAATTTAAAAAATTATGAAATAACTTGTACTTTGAATGATGCATTAACACAACGATATAATTTAAAATGAATTTTTTTTTTTTAACCCTTTGAAAAAGTAAAGTGGGAGGGTAAAATGCCAATCGTCTGCCGTATGCCGCCTGACAAAATCGTCTGCCGTATGCCGCCTGACAAAATGCCAATCATCTGCCGTATGCCACCTGACAAAATGCCAATTGTCTGCCGTATGCCGCCTGACAAAATGCCAATCGTCTGCCGTATGCCGCCTGACAAAATGCCAATCATCTGCCGTATGCCACCTGACAAAATGCCAATCGTCTGCCGTATGCCGCCTGACAAAATGCCAATCATCTGCCGTATGCCACCTGACAAAATGCCAATCGTCAGCCGTATGCCGCAGACAAAATTTTCGTAATAACTTACTTGTTTTTTTAAATACATCGGTTAGAATTTCACTTTTGGATTCGTCAATGAATTAATGCAAATCTTGAAAAGGGAAATTAACCCATTTCCCGATATCCGACCGAGCTCAAACCCAGCAGATAGACTCGTTGTCAATGACGATGCATTCTATCAACTTTTGGTGGCAATGACGTACTATATGTAGTATGCAAAATAAATGTCAGTCCTACTTGATCGACATTTGGTGAGGTTGCTAGAGTTGACGATTTCAGTCTTGTGTAGGAAGGTTCAATACTCAGTCAAACCAATTTTTTTTACTTTTTTTTTTTAAGTTTTAAAAGATATTTATACAGATATGGTAAAAAAAACTTTCTTTTTTACGTGTTGATTTTTTCTGTTTTTTTTTCTCACTAATATTATAAAAAAAAAAAATATAACGAAGACATTCATGCAAAAATATTCTTGAGTTTTATTATATTTTGCAGCTAAACAAACGTTCTGCACAAAAAAAATAAGTCACAATATGAGGCATTCTTGTAAACAAATACGGTACTATGACAAGATTTTCGAGATGTGCTTTTCACTGATAGAATAAACTTATTTGAATGTAACGAAACGAGAAGCTAGAATAATATTAAGATACATTATTTCCTTACCAGGGGAATAAAATATACTTTGTATGATAGGAGCATTTTTTTAAGGCTCAAAATACCATAAAATCGAGGCAACCCTCCCACTTTACTGTGAAGCAAATCCACAGTGGATTTCTTGGCACACTAGCGGTTAAGTGTATATTAACCACTCGAACGATGACTTCCTTAATCTAGATCACACCGTTCACGCTGTTGAGCGATAGCTAACTATATTTCACAACGATTTTCTTTCTAAATATTGGGAGACTTGTATGTTCATCTTCAGAGTTTCTACAGACTATAAATGCTCAACGCCCTTAACTTTGCAGACGGCCAAAAGAGGAACCAATAAATATACAGATACTATTAAAATCCATAGAGTTTTTATTTATTATAAAAATTTCTTTGATTCTCGGCCAATTTGCAATAGCTTCTGAAAAATATTTTACAACTAGACGAAAGGAATAAGAAATTTTTACGATTTTAGTGACTGTCCATTTATTTATTTATTAACGTCCCTTTAAGGGCCTGTCCGCACAGCGGTTTTTCACCGCGCGTTTTTTTTTCGCAAATTCTGTGACACATGGGATCTTATAGGGCTATCCGCACTGGCGGTAAAAAAAACGCGCGGATAAAAATTCTGTGGTTTGCTGCAAATTGAACGCGATGCGGTGCGGATTTATTTCCGCGCGAATATTTTGTGCAGTATGAAATAGTATGGCCATGGCCGCACTGCGGAATAAAATTCGCGCGTTTCACATCGATTGTATTAACTTGTTTGTAGTAAGGCACATAGTCGATTGAGAAAAATTGTCATTTTTTGGTAGCCTGATGTGCTGTTGACTGTACGTAATATGAATATCTTACCTTAGAGTTATCGAGAGTCTCTCTTCAGCTGAAATTGCTTTTCTCCAATTCGAATCTTGATGGGTAATAGCCGGACCAACTAGTAGTAGTAAATTATCAAATGATTTTTTTGTCATTCTGTAATACCCAAAAAACTTTTTATTGTATTTTCGCAGCTATTGATGTTTTATAAAGAAAAATCCTTTCATAGGTCTCAATGCTGTAAATGGGTGAATCCAATGTTCGTGACATCTTTTTCTGTTACGCCGCCGCCGTAGAATTAGATACATTAAAATTTTAGTTCTGTTATCCATTTACACGTGCGTCTTAGCCGAGAACTATATTATACTGTCAAAAATCGCACGAAATTTTATTCGCAGTGCGTACTAGTTGTAATTCCGATCGCGGAATATAATTCGCGCGAATTTAAAACGCGCGAATTTAAAACGCTGTGCGGACAGGGCCTTAGGGTTGGGAAATTATCATATGGAAAAATCATTATATCCATATAATAAATTATCATATTATTGTATGGAAATTAAATCACCTCAAAGTACAGAGACGCTTTTGTCCTTCAGACCGAAGAGTTCAAATTTTGTGAAATCAGAATAAGAGGGAGATTGCAATTAGACAAAGATATTAGAAGAACGAGATGTGCTATGCGCAGTTCGTACTGAGTGGAATTGTTTTGCCGAGTGTCGCCGGTTTTGTTCACCAATACTACTGCACACCTTCGCTTGCGCTAAGGTATCCGCACTAATACATAGAACAGATTTCTGTGCGTACACGTCCCGATACCGTTCAAAGTACCCTAATTAGGTAGTACTCCGGCTACGGTCCGGCGGCCAACATAGCATATCTCGTTCTTCTAATATCTTTGCAATTAGATGTCAGCTGAAGTTGTTTGTAATCAGTGGCGGTTCGTGACTTTTATGTCTAATAAAGTGCTAATATTACAAAAAAATTGCATTATTGATGTTGTTATAGCTGAAAAAGATTTTTTTTTTTTGCGAAAATTCGATTTTTTGTATGAAGATTTTCAGGAAATTTCAGTTTGGCCGTGCGCCACACGGATTTCTTGAAAATCTTCACAAAAATCAAATTTAAAAAAAAAATTTAAAAAATCGTCTTCAGCTACAACAATATCAATAATGCCATTTTTTTTTAAATATTAGCACCCTAGTAAACCCAATGTAATCACTATGATTAATCTCGAAACATTCGCTTAGACACTGAGATTTGTTAAAACACTGATATTTAATTTTTAAAAAACTCACACTGGAAAATAATGAGAATGAGTTCAAATTGTTATACATCACCGAATTAGTTCCATGATAAAACAGAAAAATGTAATTTTTTGTTTTGTAACCATTCTGTTTTGTTCGGTTACGCACTTAATTATACGTACCTCTGGGTCCCTCGGTAAAGTGCAGCAAGTACAGTGCAGCGTAGAATGCCTCGTTGTTGAAGCACATCCAGAACAGCACTATCTTGTTGGTGTAATAGACTCGCATGACTGGATTGCCTGAGAGGTCCACGAACTTGTGCGAGCCCTTGCCTTGCAACGTGGTGGTATGTAGGTAAAGCCAGTGGCACACAATGTCGATGGCCATGGACATCTGGAAGAAGAACTGGTGCTTCGGGTAGAAGGTGGCCAGGGTGACGCAGAGGCACATGGTGCCGGCACGGTCTGTGAGTTGGTCGAGCATGGCGCCGAACTTTGTACCTGCAATTATTTATGTTTTTACAAAAGATTAACTTTTTGTGTAGTCCTTTTTTTCAGTGGATTTGCTAGTAAATTGTTTCATTGTATTGGAGCAAAATCTAAATTTCCCTCTGGTACTGATTAAAGTACTGGTACTAAATGAAGGGAGATATTGCATGGAAGCATGCTGATGGTCGCCGAGTTACGACCAAACTGTATGTACTATCAAAGCAGTGGAGCCAATGAATGTTATATCTTTGGCGTGTAGGTAGAAACAAAAGGAGGGCGCCGCTGTGCATAGTAAATGCAATTGCAGGAGTGCGGGTGAACAATATTGGCGATACTTTTGTGCGGTCTGTTTCATAATAATAATGGTTCCTGGCCCATCTCCTTCGTTTCTATAATCTATGATACTGATAATATCATAGAATGGGTAAGAACTTCTAGTTCGTGTTCACGTAAACTGATCTCAAATATCAAAGGTTCTTGAAAATACAAGACTTCTTTTTTAGAAATTTGTTTTCTTATGTGCACAAGTTTTTTTTAAATTTTTTTTTATATTAACTCCACACAGGAGGCCCTGAAGAAAATAATTTCCCTCAGGGCCTATGTCATCTTTGGGGATGCTGTGTGGAGGGTCTTTTTGTGGAGAGGAAGGAGTGAACATGGGTCTTGAAGAGTCCCATGTTGTAGGAGGGAGGAAACACAAAGGCCGGCAGTTCGTTCCACAGCCGAGCTGTTGAACTTAAGAACGAATCGTAGAAGCGACCCGTTCTCATGTGACAAATGTCAACCGTGTACAAATGTTGGGCGCGCGTTTGGCGTGTATCCCGACTACGCACCGGTGCCGAAGGGATCAATGACGCTAGTTCCTCAGAGCATCTTCCATTGTAATACCGATAGAACAAGGACAGCATACCTACCTGACGCCTGTGCTCTAAAGATTGCAGTCCGTTTGTTAAGATTGGGGAATCTATCAAACGGACCGCCCGTTTTTGCACAGAGTCAAGGGTTTTTTTCAGGTATTTAAGGGCTCCGGACCAGATATGGCTGCCAAATTCGACAGTAGGGCGCACTTGCGATTTGTACAGGGTCAGCAGTTGTGTACTATTAAAGTATCTGCAGGCCCTGTACAGTACGCCCAGCTTCTGAGAGGCCAGCTTTACTCTGGCTTCGATGGAGCCCCCGTACCTGAGCTGGTCACTTATAGTTACACCAAGCATATCAATGGAAGGCCTGTTCGGAAGATTGCTTCCGTTGAAGTTACTAGATTATCATTTAGATCCCTTTTAGACGTAATCAGACAGGATTGAGTCTTTGAAACATTAAATTCGACGAGATTATTTTTACCCCAGGAGGAAATACTCGAGATAACCGTCCATTCTCTGCTTCAAAGCCCTCCGAGCCGTTGGAGTTTGTGTGCCCTTCGGGGGCTTGTCAAACAAAAAGCTATCATAAACTGTACTGTCATCCGCGTAACAATGAATCGGTGCACATGTTAAAAGGTCATTGATGTGCAACAAAAACAAAGTCGGAGAAAGAACCGATCCCTGTGGGACGCCAGCATTTATAGAGTGTGAGGAAGAGGTGAAACCGTCAGCAACTGCCTGAATCGACCTCTCCCTTAAAAAGTCAGCAATCCACGTACACAGGGATGCGGGAAGTCCGTAAGAAGGCAATTTGTTGACAAGTCCTCGGTGCCAGACCCGGTCAAAGGCCTTGGATATGTCTAGTGCGACCGTTTGGGTCTCACCGTGACGTTCCAGGCACTGCCCCCAAACATGCGACACATACGCGAGAAGATCACCGCACGAACGGTTCCGCCGGAATCCGTATTGACGGTCGTTGATAATTTTGTTCTTCTCGAGGTATGTGAGCAGTTTGTCGTTGATCACACGTTCCATCACTTTGGACAGAACTGATGTGATCGCTATGGGGCGGTAGTTGGCCGGGTTGGAGCGGTCACCTTTCTTGGGAATAGGGTGAATTACCGCTTTTTTCCAACCAGAGGGCACAGTGCCACACTTCAGGGACATTTTGAAGAGCTTTGTCAAAACTGGAACTATATCCGCAGCACACCTCTGCAATACCAGGGCAGGTATTCCATCAGGTCCACTAGCTTTGTTAACATCGAGCCTCCGTATGACGTGGAGTATATCCCGATACCGGATCCTCAGCTTTTTCATATAGAAGCCGCAGTGAGGAACCGACGGTGGAACAGCACCTCCGTCATCGAGGGTCGAGTTTTCCGCAAACATTTTCCCTAATAAGTTAGCCTTTTCGGTGGCGGTGTTTGCTAGTGAGCCGTCAGGTCTGGTAAGAGGTGGCAAACTGGGTTTGCAAAAATTCCGACCTATTGAGCCCGCAAGCGACCAGAATGCTCTGCTGCCATGCGGGCAGGCAGTCAGCTTTTTGCTGATCTGCAGGTCGAAGTTACCTTGTGGCAGCTTTGTGTGACTACAACTTTTATGTTATTATTAAAATTATAGTACAGTGGTGCCTCACACAACGAACTTAATTCGTTCCAGGAGCAAGTTCGTTATGCGAAAAGTTCGTTATGTGAAACGCGTTTTCCCATAACAATACATGTTAAAAAAAATAATTCGTTCTGTAGCATAAAATATGGTAAGATGACATAAAAAAAAGATAAATTTTTTGTTATTATTTTTATTTAGATACATCTAAAAACATAATGAAAACACACATTTTTTAATTTTAAGAAATAATCGAATCTTGCACATCTTCATCCATTTTCCGCCGATGGTGCAGTGAAAAACCTGTCCAAAGTCGTTTGTTTCTCTCTTTTCTTCAACATCTGCCGGAAATAACGGACAAGAGTATCGGAGTACAGGTCGTTGATCCTGTTTGCTTCAGCGGAATCCGGATAGTGGGCATTGGTAAACTCCTGAACTGCTTTCCATTTGACCAGGATGTTCTTGATGTCAGCAGTTGGAATTGGTTGATTGTTTGATTGTTGCTCCTCGTTATCAGATGACGCTTCCCTTTGAGCATTGTCCTGTTGTTGGGCCAGAAGTGTTTGGAGCTCTTCAGTTGTCAGCTCTTCTTTGTGTTCCTCAATAAGCTCCTCTACATCCTCTTCCTCTACCTCTAATTCCAACCTTTGGGCCACTGTGATGATGTCCTTCACCACTAACTCTTTGACGAGGTCACACTGTTTTACCCCACATTCACTCCTTCTAATTATTTCCTGTTTCATTTCAAGAGAAATCACCTTCCTGCTTTTTTTAGAACCCATCATATAAAAAAAATGTTGAGTTTATCTTAAAAGAACGACTGCCGTGATACGTGTGCGATTTAATTCGTAATGAAGAACGATTGCTGCGATACGTGCGTAAGTTAAGCGTACTACGCAGTGACTAACGAGTCTAACGACTGCCTGCGCGGGAGGATGCAATTAATCGGCAGTGATCGTAGAAGATCGGGCGACTTCGTTGTGTGAAGCGAAGTTCGTTGTATGAATGGTGAAATGAACGAAAAGGAAGTTCGTTGTGTGCAGCATTCGCTGTGCGAGGCGTTCGTTGTGTGAGGCACCACTGTAATATTAATGTTTTATAATAAAAATAATAAATAAATATTGAACAATTTAAATATATTGATGAAATAATCGTTGATTTAAAGCTCTATACTTCATGATGGAAAATTTGAAGTGCAAATTTTTTTGGTAAATATTTCTATAACCGCCGCACTTTCAACAGGCTCAGGTTATGGAAATTACACTTTGTTTCACGTCAATCAATAAAAGAAACAAGTATTTATACGGGCAGAGATGCTAAAAGAAGTATTATAATTCCATATTTATTCAAAGTTAAAAATTTACCTTGTAAAATGACACCGTTGCTAATATTTTGGATTTTTTAGTATTGAATGACACTTGCAAAAGTTTTTTTTTTCAAAAATTTGCATAAATTAGTAATTAATGCAAACTAAGATCTAGTTGTTTCTTGTAATAATTGTTGAAACAAAGTGTAATTACCATAATCTGTGCCTAAAAGTGGGGCATAGATAGGTAAATAATTACCTTTTTTCTGCTTTATTGGATGGAAACAAAAGCCATTTCAAAATAGTGTGTATAATTATCAACAAAAAAAATCCAAATTCAAGGACAGAAATAAGAATATTACAGATTTAAAATGAGATAATTATGTGAGAAGTATGTGATGCATTCTGTGTGAGGCTGAAGTCAGTGCTTACTAGTTATGTGAGAAGTAGTGTTGCATTCTGTGCGAGGCTGAAGCCAGTGCTTACTAATTATGTGAGAAGTATGTGTTGCATTCTGTGTGAGGCTGAAGCCAGTGCTTACTAATTATATGAGAAGTAGTGTTGCATTCTGTGCGAGGCTGAAGCCAGTGCTTACTAATTATGTGAGAAGTATGTGTTGCATTCTGTGTGAGGCTGAAGCCAGTGCTTACTAATTATGTGAGAAGTATGTGTTGCATTCTGTGTGAGGCTGAAGCCAGTGCTTACTAATTATGTGAGAAGTATGTGTTGCATTCTGTGTGAGGCTGAAGCCAGTGCTTACTAATTATATGAGAAGTAGTGTTGCATTCTGTGTGAGGCTGAAGCCAGTGCTTACTAATTATGTGAGAAGTAGTGTTGCATTCTGTGCGAGGCTGAAGCCAGTGCTTACTAATTATGTGAGAAGTATGTGTTGCATTCTGTGTGAGGCTGAAGCCAGTGCTTACTAATTATGTGAGAAGTATGTGTTGCATTCTGTGTGAGGCTGAAGCCAGTGCTTACTAATTATGTGAGAAGTAGTGTTGCATTCTGTGCGAGGCTGAAGCCAGTGCTTACTAATTATGTGAGAAGTATGTGTTGCATTCTGTGTGAGGCTGAAGCCAGTGCTTACTTATTATGTCAGTAGTGTTGCATTCTGTGTGAGGCTGAAGCCAGTGCTTACTAATTATGTGAGAAGTAGTGTTGCATTCTGTGTGAGGCTGAAGCCAGTGCTTACTAATTATGTGAGAAGTATGTGTTGCATTCTGTGTGAGGCTGAAGCCAGTGCTTACTTATTATGTCAGTAGTGTTGCATTCTGTGTGAGGCTGAAGCCAGTGCTTACTAATTATGTGAGAAGTAGTGTTGCATTCTGTGTGAGGCTGAAGCCAGTGCTTACTTATTATGTCAGTAGTGTTGCATTCTGTGTGAGGCTGAAGCCAGTGCTTACTAATTATGTGAGAAGTAGTGTTGCATTCTGTGTGAGGCTGAAGCCAGTGCTTACTTATTATGTCAGTAGTGTTGCATTCTGTGTGAGGCTGAAGCCAGTGCTTACTAATTATGTGAGAAGTAGTGTTGCATTCTGTGTGAGGCTGAAGCCAGTGCTTACTTATTATGTCAGTAGTGTTGCATTCTGTGTGAGGCTGAAGCCAGTGCTTACTAATTATGTGAGAAGTAGTGTTGCATTCTGTGTGAGGCTGAAGCCAGTGCTTACTTATTATGTCAGTAGTGTTGCATTCTGTGTGAGGCTGAAGCCAGTGCTTACTAATTATGTGAGAAGTAGTGTTGCATTCTGTGTGAGGCTGAAGCCAGTGCTTACTTATTATGTCAGTAGTGTTGCATTCTGTGTGAGGCTGAAGCCAGTGCTTACTAATTATGTGAGAAGTAGTGTTGCATTCTGTGTGAGGCTGAAGCCAGTGCTTACTTATTATGTCAGTAGTGTTGCATTCTGTGTGAGGCTGAAGCCAGTGCTTACTAATTATGTGAGAAGTAGTGTTGCATTCTGTGTGAGGCTGAAGCCAGTGCTTACTTATTATGTCAGTAGTGTTGCATTCTGTGTGAGGCTGAAGCCAGTGCTTACTAATTATGTGAGAAGTAGTGTTGCATTCTGTGCGAGGCTGAAGCCAGTGCTTACTAATTATGTGAGAAGTATGTGTTGCATTCTGTGTGAGGCTGAAGCCAGTGCTTACTAATTATGTGAGAAGTAGTGTTGCATTCTGTGTGAGGCTGAAGCCAGTGCTTACTTATTATGTCAGTAGTGTTGCATTCTGTGTGAGGCTGAAGCCAGTGCTTACTAATTATGTGAGAAGTAGTGTTGCATTCTGTGTGAGGCTGAAGCCAGTGCTTACTTATTATGTCAGTAGTGTTGCATTCTGTGTGAGGCTGAAGCCAGTGCTTACTAATTATGTGAGAAGTAGTGTTGCATTCTGTGCGAGGCTGAAGCCAGTGCTTACTAATTATGTGAGAAGTATGTGTTGCATTCTGTGTGAGGCTGAAGCCAGTGCTTACTTATTATGTCAGTAGTGTTGCATTCTGTGTGAGGCTGAAGCCAGTGCTTACTAATTATGTGAGAAGTAGTGTTGCATTCTGTGTGAGGCTGAAGCCAGTGCTTACTAATTAGTTTCATGTCTACCATTGAACGGGATTTCAGTTAGCAGGCAGTCAATATAAGGTTACCTTCGTAAGCTAATAGGAACTATCTTAACCTAACTTAATTAATTGTAATATTGATGTCAGTGAATTCGTGAAGTAAATAAGAACCCAATATTAGGTTTAATTTACATGATATGATAAACGTAACCATAGCTTTATTGGTTTCCGTTAATTTCTCTCATGATATTTGGTAATTATTTACCTACGACTACCGTTTGAGAAAATATTCCGTACATGTTAGGTTAGGTTGGATTAGGTAGAATTAAAACACAAACCAGTCTATACAAACCTAGCGTAGCCCACAAACTACTTGAAAACTGGGATATAACTCTAAAGGGGACGCGAGCAGGCGTTATTAAAGGGGCAATTTTTTGTAGTAGTAAAAACGGTAGTCGTAGGTAAATATTTACCTGATATTTTACTTATTGATGTAGTTTGACAGAAGTTTTGTTCGAACAGTATTATAATGTGTATGGAACTTACTCTGGTTGTAATATCTAGCAGCATAGCCGTCCACTGCATCCAGGAGACCTGATATCACGTAGCACCAACAGGCCACGGCATAATGAGTCGGCATAAACCAGAAGGAAATAATCGCAAGAACGATGCGCGCATATCCTGGAAGAAGGAAAAAAAAATATTCAGAAACCTTAATCCAATTAGACTCATGAATCATTAAAATGCACAATTTTCCTAACCGATTATGTTAGGGACGAACATAAATATGTTTTCCGCCATTTTTCAAGCACGGTTTTCACCACTCGGACGATTAAAATCCGAAACAGGCAGATATTATGAACAGAAACAACACCCTTCTGCGTATAATTTTCAAATGTACGAAGAAATGGACCTATGTATCTGACGTACAGATGACAGTTCCAAGTTCCAAACGAAAAGTACAGACGAACGTTTGCAAAATGAGTTGAACAAAGACAACTATACAAATACATGAAGCTAGTCCACGAAACGCATTTTATCCAGCACTATACAGAAAAACATTATCATTAAATGCTTGAATAAGCACTGTGTTTATAATATATATACTTTTTTACTCTGGGTTATATTTTTGCTTTTCATTTTTGTAGCAGTGCGGCCAGCGCAAAGAAACGTAGGTCGAATCCTATCCCGTTATTTGAGGCAGAAGCTTCCAAAATTTACCTGTAGAGGGCACATTCGTATGTAGTGCAAAATGATTGTCGGTTCTCGTCGAAAATAACGATGATCTCTAAGAAATATAAAAGAAAAGTGAAACAAATACAATAAAAAGTGTCATAATGACTCCCTGAGTGTCTGTTGGTTGTAGCGAAAGGGTGTGCGTGTAGAAAGGCAGTGTAGTGTAGTGAGGTCATAAGACTTGTCATCTGACTGTCTCTCGTCCAAGATGGCTCCCTCCCCCGATCACGATAAGGAGCCGAAAGCGCCTGACAAGAGCCCTTCACAAATTAGTGATAATAATTCGAGTGACATTCAAGTGCCAGTGGTGGAAACACAACAATATTTGGATACTAACTCCGGCGCTACGGGGGGCCACACCGATCCTGAGGTAGGCTTCTCTTCTTCACTGACCTCTTTACGTATTCGATCTCTGAATTTGCAGCCATTTCCAGTGATTTTGGCAGTTTCTGAAGTGCAGCGATCAGTTGACCACTCTTCGGGTACAATAATAACACTAATGTTATCTTAGAAATGTTGTTTTATCAGCTATTGCTGAAGATTCACCGTTGTCAGCCAGCCGCTATGCCATGCAGGTGCAAAATATTACACCCGCGCTGGATGGGATTCGCATTCTACAGGTCTGCATCTCATCCGTTCCTGTCTCTGCCGCTATAACGCATATCCCTCGCCAATCTTTACCTTAGGAAGGTCAAGGTTATACTATCTTCCCAGGCTTTTATTATAAACGACATAAATCAGTGATAGAGTTCATATTATTTTAATTTTCAGACAGCCAACACCGTTCATTCCCTATTCAAAACAATGAACGCGCAGGAATGCAAAATGCAAGCCGTGCCGTTTATCAACGCTGCATTACTTCAAGTTCCGATTTATAATATAATATTATAGTGTCATACATTGTGCGCATTGTTAAATAAACAAATGCCGCGGAATTGAATCTACAAATAATAAAATTCACGACCCAGACTAATCAATAATACCATGTGCGACGGGTTAATTTTATTCGTGCTACCTTTGGACTGGGACATTCATATTTGCGTGCATTTTTCTCAGCTTTTTTTAAAGCAATGTACACCTGAATTAACAATGTAGTCTACCTCGAATGTTTGGCAGGTAATTGCATAAAAATCTGACGAGAAATAGTTACTTATTATGATAATAATAACACGAAGTCAAGTGTGACAAATGACAGGCGGTGTTGCCAGGCTTGCTATTTTACAATATTGACTTTTAGTAAAAGTGTGTTATTTTCACCGTGTATATATTTCTTTTAAAAAGTTTTTTTCGTTGAACTGTTAGTTTTACAACCCCGCTTCGACGGAGTTTCTTCACTCTAATTTCAAATATTATTATTTATTTTACAATTACATTGATGTTTTTAAGCTCTATAGCTCGTGGTAGAAATTACATTGCGAGCTGAACATAATTAAGTTGACCTAGAAATTTCAAACAGAAAAGCAATGCAAAATTTCTGCTTTAAACCCAAAAAATAAGCATTTTTATTTGCGTTGTTTCAACCACATCGCAATCAAAACAAAATTTAAACGCTGGTCTCATATTATAAAAATACAACCCCCCTTCCTCGGTACGATCTGTGAAACTATTGATATATTGTGTTGGGGACATAATTATTAAGTCTCTAACCTTGTGATGTTGTTTTCACAATGTAAGTTATGCGGAGGAAGAAGCTATTTCATTTTCGCAGCAAAATATTCATGTATTATTTATCGTTTGCCTCACTGCAATAGATATGAGGGTGATTCAAAGCGTAAATTCAAATATGCATCACGGAATGGAGTCATACGTTTGAAATAATGAATAATTCCCAAGTAGCTACAGCGCTCCTAGCTTTGTTTATTTCAGTTTTTTATAGCAACCCCCGAATGTAAAATTGCAACACCCACGTCAAATTCAAACGTGATTTACACGGGCAATAATAGAATGATTGTATTTTTAAATATTTATTCAGCTAATGAGTGTATTGTGTATTATTTCTTCATAATTTTACGACCTAGATGCAGCAGCTACGTAGGTAGCTACTTGCAATAAATTCATTCGGTGCTTGCATTAATCACATAAATATAATTATTTAAATAAGGGGTACCTGCCTACACTTCTTACATAAATTATTTGAATTAATTCGATTTAATCAATTCATTCAACTTCTCCAAGGCTAAATTACAATAACTAGCCAATTATGTACCATGATATGAAATAAATCATTTTTCTTATACTAATCTAATCATCAATCCAGCCCGGTATTTTTGTCTGAAGCAATAAGGGGAGGATATTGTATCAACAGAGGTTTAGTAGTTATTGGGATATTCAGATATATGGTCACTAAACCTCACATTGCTTAACCACTTGAAGGAAAATTTCCCATTTTCAACTCGATATTATATGCGTTTGTACCTGTACACAAATGGAGGGTCAATAAAATTGTAAAATAATTGTTCTGTTGGCATTATGCATATTAAAATTTATTTTTGTTATCAAGCCTTATCGTCTTGAATTGGTTTTTCACGGAACCTGAGGATGATGTTAATAATTTATTTTGAATTAGTAATGCCTCCATTGACTTAAAAATGCTATTTTTAGCTAGGTATTAATAAGCTAAGTATAAAACAAACTCACCTACCATTTAATGTACAGGGTGTTCAGTACCCACCCGACAGCCTTCAGAGGACACAATGCTCTAAAATAAAGTCGGAATCTTAACGACGTAAGTGAAGAAGGTGCGTACAAAAATATGCGGCGCTCGGCCCCGGCGTATTGGATGGACCCACGGTCGAATTTGCCTTAGCAGGCCTAGAAAAGGGATCTTTCCATGGGGTATATTTTAATTATTCTGCTAAACGTATCACCAAAATTTCATCTTCCTCAGTAAGGTATAGTTGAAATACGTTTTACTAAATTTCCAGCCGTTTTAGGTAAATTATTTTAATAATTATTAACATGTAATAAACATTACATCTGTCTGTGAAAAATGAAATTGTGTTTAAGAATTCGTCGGAATTGATTAAAATGTGAGCATTTAGCAAACCCCCGTAGAGTTATATTCTAGAATGCTTCTAACGATTAATTTATGTTTTTTTTACTATAAAACATTTTCATAGAGTATTGTGGCGTCTTAGCCAGCGATTCTAAGCGTATTTGGAGTAGAAAATAGGATATAATTTTGATCTAGAGACATTTTTTTCGTTTAAAAGCAAAGCCCAGTGAACGCCACCTTTTCCTACTCGCATCCATTAAGCCGGGAATACACATGCCTGTAGCTGGCACACTTGCATGCCAGCTCCTTGCACATGCCAGCTACTATCATGTGTATACGCTAACTTGCATGCCTGTACCTGCCTTGCCAGTAGATTGCACAACATTTGATTTACTGGCATGCAAGTTGAGGGAGGGGACGAGGGGGGCTATGAAACCGGCATGTGTGAACGTCGTGACAAGTACGGGCATGCCAGTAGCTGACCTGTTGTTCGCCGCGGCCTTTTCTCTCATTAAATTAGCCACACATTGTACTGCCAATTGCAATACGATGATATTTAATTCACTTCGAATGTTTTCCATTGCCAAAAAGCTTGAGACTACTCAGTCTCAGAGTGATTTGAGACACGTACTGTCTAGTGACTGGCATGTGTATACGTCTTGCAAATACAGGCATGCAAGGACGCAACTGGCATGCAAGTTTAACTTGCATGTGTATTCTCATTGCGCCAGTAGCTTGCACATGCCAGTAGCTTGCATGCAAGCTACTGGTCCATTTTACAGGCATGTGTATCGCCGCCTTTACTGTCCAACAAGAACCTAAAAAGCGCTTTATGTAGGTATTTCAGCATATCTTATGCTGAAATGTGGTCTGTCACAGGCGTTAGGGCCTTTTAGGTTCACGCTGTCCAAAACTGCGGGAAAGTGACTGTACCAACCACATGGCGCCTGTATATTTAAATACGCTATTCATACATTGTGGTTCTATTTTACACATCGCCTACTATACCGCTTGCCCAATACTTTTCTTGGGTCGGTTTCACAAAATCAAACCTTATCGGTCTCGTTATTATTATTTGTCAATTCGACCTTATCCAGTTTTGATTGATTTCTACACTGGCAATAATAAGTTAGAGCCAATTGCGTTGGCGTGCCTTGTATTCCGCTGTCGATATTACGAGAGAGAGGATGAGTTTCACTCGTCTATGGGGAATAGATTTATTTTTTTATGTCTACGCGATTAAAGCGCAAGAGTCAACTGCCCGGAGCCAGTGGGACTATGGCACTCTCAATTTGGTGGGGTTAATATACCTGTGATAAAGGTGGTATTAAATTATTTCATATATTTCAGATTTGTATACAAATCAAACCCAAGCCGCCCACCCGCCCGCCGCAAACACCCTCCTTTTTATAATAATAATACTAATATTTGGATGATTAGTATAGCGCCGTTTTTGTGTCATCTCAAGGGCGCTGATATTTTAATATAAGTCTTATATTTTAAGTGATTTTAATTTTGGAAAAGATAGTTAAAGTAATTTACTGTTTTAATAGTATAATATAATAAATATACCTGCCATATCGCTCGTCTGAATCCTTCAAACGGTCAGTACCTATTTTCAAAATGACTTTTAAATTCAAAGCTAATTTGAGTTCGAACCAGATTTAAAGGGGACACAGACAGCCGAATTTGGTATGTTTGATATGATAAATTAAATATTACCATCGTCATAATTCATAAGTCATAACCATGTTTGGACAATGTCAATAATGTAGCAACTCTATATAATAATACCTACATATTCTATTAGGTACATAACATATCCAAAATGGTAAACATTAGATCGTGTCTCTGCAGTTATTTAACCGTCATACAATTCAGTTCTGCCTCTGCCCCTCCATCTTGTCCGAGTTGTCCTTGACTCGGTTATCTCCGCTACCAAATCGATCTGAATAATTATCAAAGGTATTATAACATTTATACTTTGGTCACTTATTTCTACTTAAACTGTGTTCAATCGCCTTCATTTGTACAGGCGAATAGAAGCCGAAGAGAGCGGTGTTCACTCAATGAATAGAGTCGGTGCATTACTTATCAAATCATAATTTAATGGTTTTAATATTTTATGCATTCTGACTGTTTGATAAATCTTTTGTAGTTTCTTTTTTCTATTTTACACACAAAGGAAACATTGGGAACTAAAAAGAAAATAATAAATTATTATAAGCAATAATTAGTCGCCTGTAATATCAATACAAATTGAAAATATCTCCCGAGTAAAAATAAATTCCGCCGACGGGAATTGAACCCGCGCCTTCTGATGGATTAAAAAATTACAAAAAGTGTATGATCATTTGTCTTTGGAACTAACGTGACCGGGGGCCTACTCTGTATCTTTCGGGTTAACAAACACCAGAGTGAAAATCGTCTCTAATTAATAAAATATCTTTGTAAAAATACTAAACACAAAGTTTAATATTTTTGGTATTCCTCCGCAATACATTTAAGTATTCCATTAAGTAATTATTATTTACCGAGTGTATAGCACCGGAGGACGTGGAATTTTTTAACACCGTTTGGGAAGGGTTAATACAGGTCTGTGACGTGGCTAAAGCGGCGGCAGGAAAGTTTCGTTGGGAACCTCTGCTCTACTACGTCTTCCTCTACTAAATTAACATTTTAAATTATCTAAATGAACATTCTTAAACATGTATTTCGGGTATTACTCAATTATTTCAAGAAGGACATGCAAATACAAGTTGGATTGAATCACCGATACAGTATTGTATTTGCAAGCCTTTCTTGAAAGAATTGAGTTTGTATGCCTACAAAACTATGTATTCGGATTGCGTATGTACGGGCGCAAACAAATAATTCATGTTAATAGTTTAAAGTATAACTTGCGAAGTGTAATTTAATATAATAATAAAATTAACGCCATCTGTGAACGCGTAGATTATAACGAACGCTACGTTTACCCTTAATATTTTGTGAACCCCCAATATGCGCGTGGAACACCAGATCTGGCATCTAATCATACTAAAAAGAAGATAAACAACAAAGAATTAATTAATTTTAACCTTTGACTTTATACGAGAAAATGCGTTCCAATTTCCCACCGAACGTATTGAAGTATGATTGTAGTCTGAAGACCATTTTCTATTCCCGCAATAATAATAATTTATGGTGTTTAAATTCATTTTATTTTAAGAATATATATTCTCATCTGTATACGACAGGACGAAATGGATTCCTTTTCACATTTAATTACACATCAATCAACATTTTTTTCAGATCGTTTATGAAGGAATGGTTCACCTGTTTTTTCACCACTGGCAATCTATTTGATTACCCCAATCAACTGATGGAAGTAGCGCAGGAGGCGGCCAATTATTTATTTGCGCCGATAAATCAAACATTTTGTAGTTTTCAGTTGCTGGTGCTAATGCAAATTTTCAGAATATCCCCAGAGACTCGGCGTCCAGCGGAGAAGGCATTAGAAACAATTAAATAATTATTTTTTTATGGTAGATACACGGAAATGAAATAAAATATTGCTAATTTATTAAGAACCTCTTCAAATTATTCGTAATCTAGTTAAAAACGGAATTGCAGGTCTTTGATGAATGAATTGACAGGTTTCCTAATAAACTTTCAGTAAATCACGAATGTGTTATTGCGTTGTCGGAACATATTAATATTTTCGAATTTCGTCATTGTATATTATCAGGACAAACGCAGGTGGATGAACACGTGTTCCGTTTTATTAGTTAATTAATGTTCCGTATTATTTTATTTTGTAATACATAATTAATTTCATTATTATTTATCACCAACAATTTACCTAACTCTTGATTGCAAAAACCGATGGTCCGCTTGATGGATTTTGTTTTACCGGTATTTCAATGAAAGGTGTTCAGAAAAATGGTGCAAAGCTGGAAGACATGCCCAACGTTTGAATGACATTTTTCACATGAAAACGTGTTGTTCTTGTATCCAACAGCTCAGCTCTGAAATTATTTACTTCTTTGTATTTGTTTCCTCCCTCCTATAACATGAGTTTCTCTCGAGAAGCAGATACATTTCTTCCTTTCCTTAAACAGACCCTCCACACAGCATCCCCCAAGATGAAGTCACTCCTGTGTGGACTTGATAATATTTAACATTTATATTATAAAAAAAACGAAAAAAAATCGTCGAACTTTCTGAAAGTACTTGCCCACGTGACCATGCTCATTTATTTTGTCCGTCTATTATCGCAAAAGGATGTCCCCTTCGTCGGTTTACCTATGGCGCATCTGTGCTGAAGCATGCGACTCCCGATGTAACCTCAGCATCCCACTTTGACCTTCACCCCATACAAAGAAGAAGATTTACAATATTTTGTTTGTTTATTTTGTTTATCTACATCAAAAATGTTGGCAATTTCTCTTACCAGTTTGCTATATATAGGGTGTATCAGCAAGTACCCGACAAACTTTAACCAGCTATTCCTCAGCACATTTGGAGTAAAAAATGTTATGGGCGCTTTGCTGTCCGGTAACATTTTTTTCCATTAAAAAAAAAAAAAATAACGAATCCACACTCCGTCACTGTCATTTGCATTGTTTCTCGTGTTCAACAGCTGTTATTGGTAAGTGTGTCAAAAAGTGACCTCGCTCTTTCGTACACACTAAATAATAATAGTTAAAAATGAGACGAATGGTGCCGTGCCATTTCGTTGTGATTGTAAAAGCGCGCCAACGTAGGTACGTACGTACATTATTCAACGAAACTCGAAGAAAATATTGCCAGATGGGTTTTCAAACTTTGACAAAGGATAAAACATTGGTGACATGTGGTGAAAATATGAATAGTAAATTTTTTATTAAAAAAAATGTTACCCAGCAAAGTGCCCATAACATTTTTTACTCCAAATGTGCTAATGCATAGCTGGTTAAAGTTTGTCGGGTACGTGCCGATACACCCTGTATACCTAGCTAGAGCAGCCATTCGGGCATAGTTCCGTTCCGCGTCTACTTGAAGATTGGTGTTCCGTTTCCACTTGTGGGTAGCCTAGGCTTGGTGCCGGCAGGCGGGAGGTATCGGGGGATACGATTGTTAATTGCGTTCATCCAACCAGCAGTTGAACTACCTATTAGCATTCTTATTATGTCTGATGTAATATCCGTAGCACGTGGCGCCGATTCAACGCCCTCTGCACGGCGGTCAACCGCAGTAATGTCTGCAAATCTGCAGAACGCACTCGCAAGGTGGGTAGGCCATTTGTATTATAATGCAATCAATGTAAGACGAATTCATCAACAACTGTAGTTTCTATCTGGAGCCTGGTCTGATAGCAGCTTTCGCAATTGAAAACTGAGATAACGCTATCGTAGGTAAATCTATTTATGTTATAAGTATCCCTTATCGGTTGCAAATTAGGTATTATTCCATTTCATTTCTTCAGTGCTTTTATCTGATCGTTAGCTAGGCATCGATCAATATCAGCTAATCTGTAAAATGCAATCTTTTCTGGTTGCAGGACAAATAAAATTACATAATATTATACACAAGGCAAATTCATCTACTGTTGTTTTCGTCCGCTGCAGAACGCCTAGTCTCTGGATTCTGGTTTTTAGTAATGAAAATTGTACTAACGCTAAGCAAGCTAAAAAAATAACCCATTTCATCAATATTGCTTTACTTCACTCTACACGGAGAAAAACGAATAATGCTGATTTATTGAAAATCTCTTGAAATGATTAGTCATCCTGTTGAAATCGGGACTGTAAACCGCTTCCTCATACAGTGTTGGTAAATTCGTAATAATATCGTAGAACGTGTTTACCCACCTTCGTTGGTCTTAATAATATATCAGGACGAAATGCAAAAATGTGAGGACTTTAACAAACACGTGTTCGGACATCGTGACAAAAAGATTTTACTTTAAATTTTAAGGATTACCCATCAATTCATTCGTTTTTGGCCAACAATCCAGTTTTTTAACAGGAATACTAATAATTTGAAGAGATTTTTAATAAATTAGCAATATATCGACCACCATAACACGGGCATGTGCCTAGCATGATGGTCGAAAAATCCTCAATGCATGTAACAAACAATTCAATGATAAAGGAACTTAAAAAAAATTGTTAACAGGATGTTCTCTCAATTTATGACAACAGACGTCGAAGTAAAACACACCGTTTTTCAACCTTTTTAGTGTCGCTACCCCCTTGAATGCCAAAAAATAAACTAACTAAACATCACGCCGTTTCCCCGCAGGGGTAGGCAGAGAGGACGAACCGCCAAACAACTCGGTCTTGGCACACACTTCTTGCCTCATTCACATGCATACATCGTCTCATACATACTCTTCTATTATTCTGACTCTTGACATGGCCTGACTCGAGTTCTGATTCACTTGATCGTGCCATGTCTTAAATAAAGTTTAAAAAAACCTAACGACGCCCTCAGTACATATTTGAACGTTAATCAAAGTTTTACATTAATAATGTGAAAGACTCAAATCTAAGTACATAATTGAAATATTTGCTGACAAAACTCAACAACTAGAATTTTTGTCTCAATATTTAGATAAGTTGCACTACGATATGAATATGGAAGCTTTGAAAACATAATGTAGACCCCACTTCTTAGGCCTTATACATTATTTTTTTCTGGGCTTATAAAAAGACTTATCTAAAAAATACTCGATTATTTCAAAGGTCAAGATGTATTCTACTCGCAGTATTTAATTAAAGCATCTGAAACATTTCTGGGCGACCAAATTTTCAAACCAAAAACACATGATTTTGCATTACTTCGTATGGCATCGCCTTAACAAAACTTAATTTACTTTCTTAGTTGTTCATCAGTTAGAAAACGGCCGTGTATTGTGAATGCTGAATTTCGCGAGCGTGAGGTAAAATAATCCACTTTTATATCGCTATCCCACCTGTCGTAAGAATATAATAATATGTTTTCTCGTAGAAACGCATAATCTTCACGCGGAAGTAGAGCGTTTAAATGGTCTATTGTTTTTGGCCAAAAATAATATGCTTCATCTTAAAATGTTGGAGATTTATTGTTATACTTTTTTTAACTCTCATACTGGACCAAACAGCTGTGGAGCGAACACCTATGGTGAGACGAAAGGAATGTGTAAATAATATCGCTGCTTTGAAAATAAATTAGATAAATCATCGGCTGTATCCATGATCGAAACGCGGCAAAATAATCCGAAAATACTCGCGTTATTCGAGTTTTAGCAACGATGTGATTTCAGAATTGATGTTTCTTCAACGACATCCGTTCCAATTCAACGGGATTACTACAGGGTTTTCCAATAAGAGGTGTTATTTTGAATAGCCCGCTATTTCGGTAGATGTTACTTTTGAAGCATTTCATTTTTTGACATTTGACAAGTAGAAACTACGCCATTAATAAAAATGGAACGATACACGCTTCAACAACGCATTGAAATTATTAAAATTCACTTGAGTGAATCAAATGCAAATCATCTTGAGTGATGAGGCCCATTTCCACCTCGGTGGCTTCGTCAACAAGCAAAATTGTCGCATCTGGGGCTCGGAACACCCAAGAGTTATTGTTAAAAAGCCTCTATCCTCAACGTGTGACTGTTTAGTGCGGTTTATGGTCCGGCGGAGTCATTGGACCTTACTTTTTCGAAGATGAGGCTGGAGCAACAGTTACGGTGAATGGATTGCGCTATAGAGAGATGATTAATGATTTTTTATGGTCGGAATAGGATGGTATTGATCTGGACAACGTTTACTTTCAACAAGACGGTTGAAAGTAAACGCTACGTGCCACACAAGCAACGAAACCATTGATCTTTTACGATTGAATATCAAAATAACACCTCTTATTGGAAAACCCTGTATATTGATATCAGATCTTGACAGTTTGTTGGACACCTCAAATGGAAATGACAATTGCAGTGCCAATACTGTCGGGTATTATTTATTGGATAATTTTATATAGCGCCGTTTTGTGGTAAAATCACGTCTAGGGTTGTCGCTTCACGCGGTTGTTGTTTTTTTAAATAGCATAGGAAACTTACGGGTAATCCATTCCTTCGAGGCATGTTATCTTTGGGCAAGGGTAGGGTTGCTTTATATTATTATAAGTATAATTCTATGAATTAGAATTATTTATCCCTATAGATATGCGATTATTACACGGAACTTACTGATATGATATTGTTAATTCATTAAAAATCTGGTCAAATTATTTGTTTTCCTGTTAAAATGGGAGTGTAGGCCTATAACGAATGATTCGACAAATTTCATAACAAACTATTAGTATAGTACGAATATGTTATGAGAAAGTCGGAACACGTGTTCTTCAAAATAATAATAGTTTCGCATTGCGTCCATTATACAGGGTGTATCGGCACGTACCCGACAAACTTCGTACCCGACAAACCAGCTATTCCTTAGCACATTTGGAGTAAAAAATGTTATGGGCACTTTGCTGTCCGGTAGCATTTTTTTTTCAATTAAAAATAAAAAAAATAAAAATTTCCACATTACATCACTGTCATTGGCATTGCTTTTCGTGTTCAACAGCTGTTATAAGCAAGTATGTCGAAAAGCGTCTTCGCTCTTTCGCACACACTAAATAATAATAGTTAAAAATGAGACGAATGGTGCCGTGCCATTTCGTTGTGATTGTAAAAGCGCGCCAATATAGGTACACACGTACATTATTCAACGGAATTCGAATAAAATATTGCCAGATGGGTTTTCAAACTTTGACAAAGGATAAAACAGTGGTTTTCCAATTTTTTATTAAAAAAACGTTACCGGACAGCAAAGTGCACAAAAGATTTTTTACTCCAAATGTGCTGAGGAATAGCCGGTTAAAGTTTGTCGGGTACGTGCCGATACATCCTGTATATATCTATATTCTGAATGACTAATATTTTATTGGGAAATGATCATAAAAAAAACTATACTCATTTTTCTCCGTGTAGTTGCATGTGTAACATCAATCCAAAATGTATTCGTCCGTATATTACATTTTTAAGCAAACCGTAACTATTTTATAAGGATTTTCCCCAAAGTTTAACAAGTCTGCGCATAACGTGAAGTTGAACAATTAAAATACGAAAGTATTAAGTAAATAGTGGAAGTAGAACTAATGCTAACTCTGCTCTTCTCCCTTTCCTAGTCTCACCTCACATAATATTATTTTGAGGATAACTTAGGATGAACTTACACAATACCACACAATACCACACGATGCCACTCGGTACCATACGGTATCACATGAATGATGCCACACCGCGACGAATCGTTCCTTCATTCGTTTATGCGATTTTCAAATGTTTTTTTTTCATTTTCGTGTATGGGGCACATTCCATATTGGACTGTTCGAGGTTTGAGCCAATCCTTCTTAAAATAATCTGAACTTGTCGTTTTCAGTACGCAGATAGTAAAAAGTATGTCATTTCATTAGGACGTACATTGAATATCGGCACACAATATCAGACACACCCATTGTCGCTCCGCGGGAATAAATTAACCTACACCGTACCTATAATATACACGCGCGAATGTTGAATAGTTTTATGGATATACCGCCGATAGCCCCGTCGCAACCTCTCCCCTTTTCTCACGAATGAAGCATGTAATAGAAAGAGAGGTTACAATGGAGCTCTCAGCTACATAGTTCAATTTAGAGGTGTGTGTGGGACTAGAAATCATAGCAGACACCTGATACGCCATCCGCCTACATTTTTGTTAATTATTATTCAAATTCTGAATAATTCATTTATATGTTAGCAACGATATTAATTATTGGTATGTGATAAGTAGGTCATTCAACCGTTGGTATTTGGTCCATTCAAGTTATTGTCCTGCCGCTCGCAGCTTTGTTGTAACCCATCTTTCATTATTATTATAAATCTATTACTCATTCCCTTCAATATCCCCTCTAAATAATGAACTGCTCTTCCTCAACCATCATTCGACAAATTATGGATATTATTCACCATTGTCCAGAATGTGTAGACTGGTCAACTCAAGTCAAAACCTTAACTTTTTTGGGATAAGTCTGAATGATTTTTGCCGTTCGCTAAACAAGTGACGGAATTTATAAGTGTCCCGTGGTCCTGACCCACGGCGTAGTCTTGACTTGATTCGACTTTGTCACTTTAGTTTCTTATAATATATCTGCCTTATGTCTTTGCTTTCGTGTAATTTTGTCTAATCCTGTATTTTTCATTTTACTGTATTCGTGTTATTGTTTTGTAATTTGGACGATGTCCGTTAATAAATAAATAAATCTAGATGTTACAATGGAACTGTTTGTGGTATGCCTTGTCGCTTAGATTATTCCTGGACACGTACTGTATACTGTAAGTAATCAGTATTTGCTAGGATTCATTTTCACAATGGAGTAAATATATATCTTTGCCAGACCTCGTTTTCTCTCTAAGTATATGTATGTTTGCAAAAATGCAAATAACGATAGACATAATTCAAATATTACAATATGATGTTTTACTAAACAAGTTATTCTAATACCACTGTAAAAATATTGAATATTCATTCTAGACTTGTAAGAAAGTCAGTAGATGTAATGTTTTTTTTCATTTTTGTTATTTGTTTTTGGGATGTTAGCCAAACGGCTAAAGAAGGAGTTAGCGCAACACGGCATAACGCCCCAAAAACAAATAACAAAAATACTCTTGGCCGTGAAAATCTAAAATTATAATTTTTTTTCATATTTATCCAAGACACTATCTAGATTGCAATTAAATTCGGCTAGAATCTTGCAATCACGTATAAAATTAGCCAAAAACATGCGTTCAGAAAATGCCACTTAAATATAGGTGATAGATAGGGTCGGATTAGCTCAGTGATCAGAGCAAATCCCCTGCAGAGCTGAGGTCCTTGGTTCAATTTCTAGATGCGACCGTATCTTTCGCTGATGTTTCTGTTGCCCATTTTTCGTTTGGTAATTGTTACAATTGTCTTCAATGGTTAAGTAAATCTATTGATTGGTTAAATTTGTTTACATACTATTATCGAATAATAACACAGTACCTACACAGCATAATAACACGAACTGAGAAACGGTGGAAATTGAAGAAGAGAATGGTAGGTACCTACAAATTAATTACACCATTAAAAAATTGGTAAATTACAACAAAATAATGAGCCGTTCCTCTAGGCCCTAGGGAATTCCTCCTTCTCGCTAGGGAACTCCTGTGTCAAGATGTGCAGCCTCACAGTTCTAGTAAATAACAACAACAACAAACATACACAATGTGAACTCCATTTAATATCGAGATCACAAATCTACGAAATTATAACAAAACTACACTATGTGAACTAAATATACTATCGAGAACACAAACCTACGAAATTATAACAAAACTACACAATGTGAACTAAATATACTATCGAGAACACAAACCTACGAAATTATAACAAAAATAAACCCTACAGTTCTTCATCTCGATTTCTGAACATGGTTTTGATGGAATTAAACTATTACAGTGCAGTCCAGCCCTGATAAAGGTAAGGCTATATGCATAATTAGTTACATATTAATCTTTCTAATGTTTCAATCCAAAGCAAAAAATTGCAATATCGTTCACAATGCATTTTATTTTATCTATATAAAATGTGTACAAAAAAATACTTTACCTTACCATGTATGGGTGGCGTAAAAATCAAATAATACTTGAGTCGGATCGTGTAAACAAGGATGAAGGAAGATCCACTGTATACCCTCGCGTAAAATGGGATGATAGTTAGTTATTTTACAAAATTTATAATTCAATTTTTCCATTTCCACAATTGAATGGTCCATACTGGTCTTACTTCATACTGGTCTATTCACTATTTACGTCACAGGCGGAGAGGGACGCAATCCAGATTCCTGAGTGAATCAGCGGATGAGTAGATTGCTTGGTGTGGTGGTTCCGACTCACCTGTTGTGGGTGGCGGGGGCCACAGCGCCGCAGGCCTATTTTTAGAGACACGCGACACATTCCGGCCGTGGCGTCCAACTAACAAACCAACCTAGGATCTAGGATACCTAACCACTCTTAATGATCTGGCCACTGGCCGGTGCATGTGTAGATACATTACCCTCTTACAATAGTTCCCGTACGACCCAGTGTTCTCTCTTCTGGGACTCTGTATAGCCCAGTCAATGAAGGGAAAAAAAGACCCAATGTCGGAACTAATTCCCCGGAAGCTGAATTTTTCACAGATGTTAGAAGACCTTTAGACATGTATTTTTACAAAAGTCCCCGACTTTCCCCCTTGTGCTTCCTTCCCCACCCCCTCTTGAATATATTTTTCAAAGCCTTTCGGAATACGCTAATATCTCCTTAATGGTTTTATTAAATCAGATTATTTATTTTTTGTTTAGTTTCTAATTAGTTATTCTAAAAAATTGTATTCTATAATTTTTGCGAGAAAAGCTATACAATCTCTACAATTTATTAGTAAAAGAAAAATATCAGTTTTTAAAATAGTATTTCAGAATATATTTGCACATAACTTTTTTCTGAGACTGTTAACGAAAAATAATAAATCAATAAAACTTGTAGAAAATATTTTTAGCTATAAAATAATGTATATAATAATGGGTTTTAATTTATAATAAGGCACGTAGGCTGTTAATAAGTAGCACGGCGCGCGGCGCGGCTCGAACGCGCAGCGGTTCGCGGCGCAGCGAGAAGTTACAAAAACTTAAGGAAAGTAATGATTAATTCATGTGTTTGCTTTATTTTTATAACAAATTCATCTAACGTTGAAGAGTTTTATTGTTATTTACCAGTTATAGTTCGGAGGGGTGGGGGGGAATATAAATATTTTCCCCTGCCCAATGAAGCGCTTTCATTATCCACCAACCGCCGTGCCCCGGTCTGGCTAAACAGTCATATTATGTTGTATGATTGTTTGTAACTTATTATTTAAATAAAGGTATGTGGTAAATTTATGGGAATCAGTTTACGCGTCCTCAACAGTAACCCACATGCTCCATGGACATGAATATTCTCGGGCAAACAGAGCCTACACTTTAACAGCAGCGTCTCTTGTCCACGTAATGAGAGAAGAATACTGAGATATTGATGGGAAATTAAGACAAATTAATAGAAAATATGTATCAAGATTTAGTTACGTGGAAAAAAGATATGGAGGAGGTTAATAATGATGACAATCTAAAAGAGACGATTCCATATACTGAAGCAAGTGAAGACAGGATTAAGGAATCTTTGAGTAGGACTGCCAAGTTGTGGCTTTACCTTTTACATTGCATCGACCTCATGCTTAAATTTATATTTGCAGAGAAGTCCGGGAATCGGAAAATGCACTTAAATACTATTGTTGATATGCTTTCATTTTTCCACCCGGCTGGACATTTACCATACAAAAAATCAGCACATATGTATGTTCAAAGTATCTTGCAACTCGAATCAAGAATAACTAAAGAAGAATATAAACTATTCACTGAAAATGGGTACTTTACCATAAGAAGAAGCGACAGATATTGGTCCGGTACGTGGACGGACATGATCATCAAGCAGTGTCTCATGCGACCAATGAAGTCAGTAGGAGGTTTGACACATGGGCGCGGAATCACTGAAAGCGCTTTGTCAAAGTGGAAACTTGGAACCATTTACTGGGTGAAAGTGCAAGAGAGCATTGAAGAATTTCATTTTACTGAACAGCATGTTGAGCTGCGCGAATCACAGAAGAAAAGGGATGAGCTAGATATAGGAAAATATACATCATGGCTAAGACACCTCAGCCCGTTCACCAAGCTCTCAGGGGAGCTGATGTCCTTTATCTTCAGGGTTTGTTTCAGATAATAATGTCAATTGTGATAACGCTTATGAGGTGGGCCTGGCAGCTATGCAAAAAATGAAAGGATGTAATTTTGGTGATATACGACTGAAAAGGAAATACACGGTGACTACCCAGCAAGATTCAAATCCGCAACTGTTAGGACGAGACAAGTTGCAGTAAACCACCAGCAGCTATTTAACAGAATACTGTGCATTAGTGATAGTCCTAGCATGCTTTAGACTTACTTAGGATATGAATTGGCTTCAAGACCCCTCCTATTTTTGATAAAGTCTCCCTTCGTAAAGGAACAAAATCATGAATGGCGAAAGTATTTAGCGAAAGTATTCTTGATGAAGTTGATTTGGAAAGTGCTGCAATAGTCATCGATGGGAGATACCTCCTATACTCTGTTGTTTGGCAAACTGAAACTACTTACGGAGACATCATTAAATCATACTCACGTTTCGTCCATACTAAATTTGGCAAACTTTCTATTGTCGTTTTCGATGGATACCTTGAAGAACCAACTATAAAATATGAAGAGTAAATACGTATGTCGGCTAGCAACTCATCGTGCGATATTGAATTAAACTTCACTACACGTTGTTTGACTAAGAAGGAAGCTTTCTTATCTAATAAGAATAACAACAAAAATAATGATTGAAGCACTGTGACATGAATTTAGTGAATCTGGTTTGAAAACTGTCACGGCCGCAGGTGATGCCGATATTGACATTGTACTAACCGGCATCGAACAACTCAACATCTTCTCACAAGTGATTGTTGTTGGCAAGGATAGTGATCTTTTGGTATTACTTGTAAGTCTTTCTCCTGAAGGAAAATCTATTTTTTTCTGTAAAGATGTTGGTGGAAAGGCCCCTTCAAGAACTTTTTACATCATAGAGAAACCTATAATGTTACATAAAGATATTCTAAAACACATGCTATTTACCCATGCCATTACGGGCTGTGATACGACCTCATATTTATATGGGTTAGGAAAAAAAAAGCTGTTGATATGATGAAAAACAATCCCAAAGCAAAACGCGCAGCTGGGCATTTCTGGAAAAAGATGCAAACGAAGAGAACTTGTTGCAAAATGGAGAAAAATTCGCTCTCGCCATGTATGGTCTTGGTAGCTACTCTAATTGAAACGAAGCTCGAACTATAAGTTTACCAGACTAACGACAAAATCAGCTTTTAAATCTAAATTTGACTTGGCGAAACTGCCACCGACTTCAGAATCGTGTCATCAACATTTGTTGAAAGTTTATTTGCAAGTACAGTTTTGGTTAGGAAGCAAACTAAATCCTATAAACTGGGGATGGAAGTATGAAAATGTAAATGAAAATGGTGGAAAGAAGAAATTTTTTAAACCATTTGCTCCTGATGACCTTCTTTCTCTGGTGTCCTGTTCCTGCAAGTCTGGATGTGCAAATTACTGTGGCTGCAGAAAATCTGGATTTACCTGCTCTGCCACGTGCTACAACCGTAACGGATTATCATGTCTGAACACACCCCAGTATGACGAAGAAATGGAAGACTCTCTTGACTAGAAAATTATTTGAATATTTGCCTAATTTTGTCATAGATAATATTGATAAGTATACAATATAATTTACAAACCGTTTTGTCATTATAATATATTTTTAAGGTATATTTTAAGAAGCTTGTTTGAAAGTAAGCCATTTTAGATCTATGCTCTATTTTAAGTGATTTGTTGTTTCGGTATTTTATTGTTGATAGGTGCACATAATAAAAAAGTGAGAATTACCACGAAAGATTTTTTAGAACTTCGCCATAACATAAGGTCTGCAATATTTTAATGTGGTGAAAGGGTAGTCCCACGCTGTCGTAGGTATTTTTGGCTTATTTCACATAACTTCATTTAAATAATAAGTTACAAACAATCATACAACATAATATGACTGTTTAGCCAGACCGGGGCACGGCGGTTGGTGGATAATGAAAGCGCTTCATTGGGCAGGGGAAAATATTTATATTCCCCCCCACCCCTCCGAACTATAACTGGTAAATAACAATAAAACTCTTCAACGTTAGATGAATTTGTTATAAAAATAAAGCAAACACATGAATTAATCATTACTTTCCTTAAGTTTTTGTAACTTCTCGCTGCGCCGCGAACCGCTGCGCGTTCGAGCCGCGCCGCGCGCCGTGCTACTTATTAACAGCCTACGTGCCTTATTATAAATTAAAACCCATTATTATATACATTATTTTATAGCTAAAAATATTTTCTACAAGTTTTATTGATTTATTATTTTTCGTTAACAGTCTCAGAAAAAAGTTATGTGCAAATATATTCTGAAATACTATTTTAAAAACTGATATTTTTCTTTTACTAATAAATTGTAGAGATTGTATAGCTTTTCTCGCAAAAATTATAGAATACAATTTTTTAGAATAACTAATTAGAAACTAAACAAAAAATAAATAATCTGATTTAATAAAACCATTAAGGAGATATTAGCGTATTCCGAAAGGCTTTGAAAAATATATTCAAGAGGGGGTGGGGAAGGAAGCACAAGGGGGAAAGTCGGGGACTTTTGTAAAAATACATGTCTAAAGGTCTTCTAACATCTGTGAAAAATTCAGCTTCCGGGGAATTAGTTCCGACACAAAACCTTCATTGACTGGGCTAGTAGCCAAGAACAATGATCTTTTGATTGTACGTTCAGAGTATTGTGTTGTGTGACCCATTCTAGAGTAAGTTTATAGATGATAAAATGAACCAGTCTTATGACAATGATACTAGAAATAAATACATAGCAATATTTCCTGCAAAATTCGTGTTGATCCACCCTAGAGCAAGTTTGTGGATGATGAAATGAACCAGTCTTATGACAATGATACTAGAGATAAATACATAGCAATATTTCCTGCAAAATTCGTGTTGACCCACCCTAGAGCAAGTTTATAGATGATGAAATGAACCAGTCTTATGACAATGATACTAGAAATAAATACATAGCAAATATTTCCTGCAAAATTAGTTCCCGTACGACCACAGACATAGGAATTAATAGACGAGAAGATAATGGCGTGGGGTAAAATCAACTGTTGAAGAACGAAGGGGGTGAAGCTGACTGTGATTCGTCAATAAATCAATCTGACAGTAAATAGGCATCTCGCATTATAATATCACCATTTACTTCTTAAAAGTAAAATCTGCTTTTGAATGAATAGACATTTTTACATGGGAGCGCAAATTACTCGCCACGTTATGAACTAATTTGCGAAGTCCAAATTCGGCAAAGTAAATTTCTTCTGTTTGCAGAGTCGTAGTTAGTTTCAGAGTATTTAGTTAAGACACTTTTACAAATGTTTCATAATTTACTTACCCCAGTAAACAACGATGAGCACACTTGAGAATCGCTACATTGTGATGTGATAGTATATGTTTCTAAAACTGATCCATATAATACGGTGTGAATAAGCTTAAAATAGAGTAAAATAATGCTTACTTATGGAATGTAATACGACAATTGGGTTTATTCTCTTTTTCACATCTATTTTTACAAGTTTTCATATCACAAGTCAACATTTTGCAGTGTTATTTCGTAAAATGAACCGATGATGCCTCGACCATAGTTCGCACAAGAATGATGACGTCACGTTTTCAAATTTCACTTGAGGCCATACGCGAGCCCAGCCGGCTCCAATGGAACCGGTATGGGGAGTGGGGATAATACGCTTTTAATCACTTAGGGCAGGTCTACTAATATTCATATGTCTATGCGTACGACCCAGTATTCTCTCTTCTGGGACTCGGTAGCCAAGTACACTGATCTTTTGATTGTACGGTCAGAGTATTGTGTTGAACCGCCCTAGAGCAACTTGATGAAATTAATCAGTCTTATCATAATGGTACCAGAAAAAAATACATTATTTCACAGCCAAATGTTTTTTAATGAGATGGGGGTAACCAAGACGTCAATGGAGATAAATTTTTATCTTATTAGTTTTTACGCCCAGCCGGACTTTTACATGCATTTTAAAACAGAATTCATAAGATCTTGTGAGAGAACAAAAGTGAACTTGGGATGAATTTTGATTTTTGTTTGGTGGGTACACTATTATTTTGTTCTCTTAAAAAAATATTAAAAAATATTAAACCGAAAAATGTGCCCTCCTGAAAGTTTACTTTAAGTTATTTCATTTGTCAGTTGAACCATTCGTTTTGGTTTACTTGATCGTGCCTTGCGATACTTTATTACATTCTTCCTCCAACTTTTAGGTTTTCTTTTCCTTATTTACGATAGTCAAAAAATAAACGTCCTTTTTATCTTAACTTCGTATATGTATAATATCGTCGGCTTACTGCCAGAAGTCATTAACTAACACGTCAATAATCGACTTTAAAGTTTCAGCTATCTTTAATCAGTTATATCCAAGCTGAAATAATAATAATAAAGCCACTATAATATATAATAAATGCACTTAGTGACTATTAGAGTGCTTAATTAGCTATACACATCGTATTACGGACGCAAGGCGCAAGGGGATGGGTCGAAAGACCAGTTGGAGAGGTCAAAGGGTCTCCCCAAACCAGATTTTCCCGATCCGGCCCGCCACACAGCTGGTGGGCAGGTGCATCCCTGCTAAATCACCAAACGTAACGAACCACTTGGGGTGACCTATGATTACCAAATCGAATTGACTTCTGGTAGTAAACAGATGAAATATCCTTTTTATCTTCACTTCGTACACTATTATCATAAAATAAAGAATATATCTTTAATATAATCTTAATACAGGGTTTTCCAATAAGAGGTGTTATTTTGATATTCAATCGTAAAAGATCAATGGTTTCGTTGCTTGTGTGGCACGTAGCGCCGTCTTGTTGAAAGTAAACGTTGTCCAGATCAATACCATCCAATTCCGGACATAAAAAATCATTAATCATCTCTCGATAGCGAAATCCATTCACCGTAACTGTTGCTCCAGCCTCATTTTCGAAAAAGTAAGGTCCAATGACTCCGCCGGACCATAAACCGCACCAAACAGTCACACGTTGAGGATAGAGAGGCATTTCAACAATAACTCTTGGGTTTAACGAGCCCCAGATGCGACAATTTCGCTTGTTGATGAAGCCACCGAGGTGGAAATGGGCCTCATCACTCAAGATGATTTGCATTTGATTCACTCAAGTGAATTTTAATAATTTCAATATGTTGTTGAAGCGTGTATCGTTCCATTTTTATTAATGGCGTAGTTTCTACTTGTCAAATGTCAAAAAATGACAGCTTCAAAAGTAACATCTACCGAAATAGCGGGCTATTCAAAATAACATATCTTATTGGAAAACCCTGTATATATTGACATATTCTTTATTTTGATTATTAGCTTTAACATATTATCTTTTCACATAGAATAGATTCCAAAAGTAATATCAAAAGATCAAACTTTATTGGACCGAAGCACGCCGACCAAATCAAGGGTTGCTAGAGGGGGTGGAGTTATTTGGGGGCAGGGTGGGAGTATAGTGATGAACACAAAGGACTATCGGTCCAGGGGGGTTGGGAGAAGAGGTAGAATGGGGAGGGAGGCGGGAAAACAAAGAATCCGCGTCGTCACAATCTCTGTATTTACTCCTGAAATTATGAGATGCTAATACGATTTTGTCAGAGCCGTTATTCAATTATTTTTTTTATCGTGACGGGGAAATTTGCTAACAAACTGGGAGGGAGGAAGTATTTCGCCATGTGGAAAATTAAAAAATTACTTTTTGACTGCGGAACGCTTTTATACTACGCGTTACTTTCAGTTTTTAATTTGATGTTTACCGAGTCACGATTTAAGGCGTGTCGCGTTAACGGGTAGGACAACAACGGGAGGATGACGAGATTATTATTTAGGGTTGCTTTTGATGGAATGACGTGTTATAGCTGTGACCTCAGTCGTATAAGTTTTGGAAGACCGTCTAATCTGTACCGTTAATAATTGCTATTAAAAGTTGAACATTATTCGATTATTTTATACTAAAACTCGTAGTTGTTCACCACCGGGCTTTGTTCGAGTTAAAGCACTATGGACACGTTGGAAATAGTTTTGCAATCTGAAAATAGTTGCCTTGACCTAGACATTTTGGACAGATGGAGATAATTAGAAGTATTTTAAAGGTATTTTTAAATCTATCGAACTCATTGACTAAATAAGACAAATCAACGATCGAACTCCTACAAAATTACTCTACTTATTAAAATAAATCCTCGCCGCGAACAAGTCGCGGTGCGGTTCTGAAAGGGGCATTTTACTGGAAAGGGCAAAAGGCATAGAGTCATGGCCCCCCTTAGTGAACCCCCTTTAATAATAATAATAATAATAATTGGATGACTTGTATAGCGCCGTTTTTATGCAAAATCACCTCAAGGGCGCTGTACAATCTTATAATACATTTCTACAGTGATCTATGTTATTACTTAACTATTTATGGAGATAATATACAGTACAATACTTACCTGGTAGGTCACTTAAGATTATCACTTAATTAACATTATCTAATTGTTTATTAGCGAAATTTAGATACGGGATTTAGGTCATTTAATTGGATGTAATTGGACTTTCTCTTAGGAATGCTATATTTAATTTAAGGGTATGACAACTTAAAAGGTAAGTTTTTATTTTAGACCTGAATTCTGTTGGACTTGTAATGGATCTAACCTGTAAACCGCGATCACCAAACTTAGTATTTGGCTTGCGCTTAGGTTCCATCAGTCTGCCTACAGCTGCTGATGTTGCTGATCTAAGAGTTGACTGCCTCAGACCAGTGTTTTCCGGGACTCATAGTTCAGAGATGTAGGGTGGGGCCATTTCATTGATGGATTTAAACACCAAGCACAATTTATACTGTATTATTTAATAAAAACAAATTTTATACTTTTTTCCGCATTTTATCATTCAACTGTTCCAGTTTCAGCCTAGCTTACTTATGTAATGCGCATTTTATGCACCAGTCTGAAAATGACCGTGACAGGCTGAAACCGGTACGGTTCAACAATAAAGATAATGATTTCAGATTTTCACGGCCAAAAGTATTACATTTATTTATTTTTGGGTTATTATGCAGTGTTGCGCTACCTCCTTTTTAGCCAACGTTTTGGACAGCATTATCGGGGAGATGTCATCTGCATAAGTACATATTTAATATCATTATTAACTCCTCAGTCTAATATGTCAATTGTTTTGTGAGTCAATTTCTTCGCTTATCGGAACTGCTCGTCTCATGAAAATCACTGTGTCTCCCTTATCGTCATAGTTAGAAATATGAGCTAAACGGTGTTAGAAAGAGAAAACACCAAGATCTGAATTAACCCTAGAATAATTAAAATATACCCCTCTATGAAACCAAAGGTTCCGACCGTAAATTTATAAAAAAATATGAAACTTTGTGATTTTTTATTAATTATTTTTATATGAAAATGTGAGGTGGTAATTATGTTATACTATAATTATACATTGTCTAATAAAACAATTTATTTCGTTATCAGTAATTTTAGTGCAGTCGTTATACGAAAGAACGTACGGTGAGGAGTCATTTTATGAACTTTTTATTTATTTATTTATTTATTGACGCCCTATTGGGCTTTTAATACATAAAAATTACAAATTTCAATTTTAGCAACAGTATAAAACAAACAATAGAAAATCGAAATAAAATATAATGATTTCTCATACATTATTTACATTTAAAAAGTGGTGGACTAATTTGGCTTTAAATGTATTGAAGTTTAAATTAAATATGTCAGCGACATCACTTAGTTCATTGCCCAACCTATGTATTCTTTCTAACACAGAATTCGTAGCGAAGTTATTGTTGTAGAATAAAATATTCCGTCTAGTATATTTTGGAGGTATATGTAAAGATAGCAAGTTTATAGTGTCAGGGCAGTCTAACCTTGAATGAACAATTTTATATAATAAAAGAAGATCAAATATTTTCGCCTTTCAGATAATTTCGATGAGTTAAGTTTACTGCGTAAATTGACATAATTGATTTCAATAATAGGAATACCAATTTTGAAATTAATAAAACGTAAAAATTTATATTAAATCAAATAAAACACTTTGTTTATTAACCACGACTTTATTATTATTACATCTACCGGTTTCGCTACGGTCGAGCTTCATCAGGATGTGAAATATAACTGTTATATTTCACATCCTGATGAAGCTCGACCGTAGCGAAACCGGTAGATGTAATAATAATAAAGTCGTGGTTAATAAACAAAGTGTTTTATTTGATTTAATATAAAATGTCTAACCACAAAGTGATTGCTTCCTACGAAAAAAAAAAAAAAAAAAAAAGTTAAAATTTATTTTGAATTTTTTCAATTTGTAAACAATGAGAGTTGAAATGAGGACACCAAATGGTTGCATTGTATTCAACCTGACTTCTAACCAGAGACGTGTATAGTAATTTTATAGTTTTTATGTTATTAAAGTCTTTAGCGATTCTGAGAATAAATCCAAGCATTTGTAATCCCTTACTGGTAATGCTATTAATGTGATTCAAGAAGCGTAATTTGGAGTCAAAGATAACTCCAAGGTCATTAAATTCAAAAACTCTTTTTAGATTGGTATTGTTAATTGAGTAGTCGAATAATAAAGGGGTTTTAGATCTATGGAAACTGATCGTTTGGCATTTGTTGATATTAAGATGTAATTTGTTTACGATGCACCATTCATAAAGTTTATTTAAGTCAATTTGTAGAGTTAAACAATCAGAAGAATTACCGATCGATTTAAACATTTTTAGATCGTCGGCGAATAGAAGAAAGTGAATATTATCGAAAATTAGTGAAATGTCATTAATAAATAGTAGCAAAAGAATTGGTCCTAGGTGGGAACCTTGGGGGACCCCACTTAAGGCAAAAAAAGTGTAAGAAGTTGTGGAGGTAATTTTTACAGATAATTTTCTGTATGATAAGTAACTTCTAAGCCATTCGAGAAAGTTGCCGCTTATTCCCAAGTGTTCTAATTTTTCCATTAAAATGCGATGAGAAACAGTATCAAAGGCTTTGCTAAAGTCAGTATAAATTGTATCAACTTGAACACCCTTGGACAGTGCATTAGAAATAAAATTTTCGTAAAGCAATAAGTTAGATGACGTAGATCTGTCTGGCATAAAACCATGTTGAAATGTTGATATAATTGGTTTAATTTGATGCATGATTTTACTTAAAATAATCTTTTCTAAAACTTTAGGTAGTGATGACATAATACAAATTGAAAATTATAGAATTTTCAATTTGACATTTATCTCCTTTTTTAAAAATAGGTGTTATAAAGCTACTTTTCCAAATTTCAGGAAAACAACCTGTAGATAAGGATAAATTGAAAATTATAGTAATAGGAAGAGCTAGAACATGAATACAGTTTTGAAGTAATATTGAGGGAATCATATCTGGCCCCGAATTCGAGCTGGTATCCAGCTGTTTGATAAAAGTCACAACATCATCTACTACCACATGGATGTTATGCAAGTTGAGTGAGCTTTCGGTAAATTGGGGTTTATCAGATAATATGTTGTCATTGTCTTCAACATATACACTCTTGAAGAAATCTGCAAATAAATTTACAATATCGTTTTTGTCATGACCCACTTTTTTCCCATAAAACATTGTACCGGGAAAGTAAAGCCGGGAATACACATGCCTGTAGCTGGCACACTTGCATGCAAGCTCCTTGCACATGCCAGCTACTATCATGTGTATACGCTAACTTGCATGCCTGTACCTGCCTTGCAAGTAGATTGCACAACATTTGATTTACTGGCATGCAAGTTGAGGGAGGGGACGAGGGGGGCTATGAAACCGGCATGTGTGAACGTCGCGACAGGTACGGGCATGCCAGTAGCTCAGTCTCTCATTAAATTAGCCACACATTTTACTGCCAATTGCAATAAGATGATATTTAATTCACTTCGAATGTTTTCCATTGCCAAAAAGCTTGAGACTACTCAGTCTCAGAGTGATTTGAGACACGTACTGTCTAGCGACTGGCATCTGTATACGTCTTGCAAATACAGGCATGCAAGGACGCAACTTGCATGCAAGTTTAACTTGCATGTGTATTCTCATTGCGCCAGTAACTTGTACATGCCATTAACATGCATGCAAGCTACTGTTCCATTTTACAGGCATGTGTATCGCCGCCTTTAGAGTTATTTTTCCGAAAGGAGTTAGCGTAATTCCAAAATTTATTAATATTTGTTAAAATAGAATTTTCAACATTGTTGGTGTATTTCTTGAAACATACTTTCGATTTCCTAGTACAATTTTTACGCAGAATGGAGAATGCGATATAATTATCTAACGTTCTATTTATTTTATAACGTTTGTGGGCAATTTTTTTTATCGTACGTTAGATTAATTAGTTCAGAATCGAACCATTTAGGGAATTTTGAAGTGTAATATTTTTTTAGGGGTACAAATCTATCGATTGCTTGATAAATTACATTGTAAAAGTATTCTAAGGCCTCATTTAAACTTGAGCTTTTACAAGCGAGATCATAAGCCCAATTATAAGTAGATAAAAATTCTATAATCTTTGGGTAATCTCCTTTTTCTAAATTACACTTGACAATCGTGGGGTCAATTACCTTAACATAAGTATTGAGGTAATTGATTATTAGAGGGGGGTGGTATTTATCGAATGGAAGAATCATTTCATCAGAGGCATACACATTAACACTAGAAGAATTTGTAAAGACGAGAATTGATGTTGTACACATGGTTTTTCTGATTTAAAAAGTTCGACATTTCTATAATTTCATGGGAGCCATGATTGATGTTGTCATGATTATGTTTGATTTAAAAATTTAAAAAGTTATGTTTATTTCTGATAGTAAAATTTGAAAGCGTATTTTACCACCTTTACACGATACGTTCAGAAATATCCCACTTATTTGTATTTTATTGAGAAGCGGAAATACACTCAATTTCTCCGACTTTCTGACAGCAATCTTAAGAAATATAACGGTTAATATATCAGAGGCCTGAAGACAAGGGCGAGTTGTTTCGGAAAAAATCACGTGTGAGAAAGTCATCACAACGTCAATCCACTCAATTTTCCATAAATTGGGTTGTTTCATCGTCCGTCAAGAGAAAATTCAACGAAATATTCATGAAAATGTGATCAGCCGAAATCGGCCGGTTAACGCGATCCGCCATTTTGAAAAAGATTGACGCATGCGCGAACGTCACAATTGCGGTCTGACATATCGTATGTGCCAATTACTGGTGATAACGACCCTCACTATTTTGGCAAATAACGCAAAGAAAACCCAACGATTAAAATTTATGAAGTTGAAGGTTTTGTGGGAAGAAGTTTAGATACCTTTTCTACATAAAACATTGTCGAAATTCGTTTTTATATCGTTGGTTTCCGTGATTTAAAATGACGAAAAAACTGGTAAAAATATTGAAAAACTACAGGTTTGTTTCTTTTGTCGACCAACATAGTAGCCAGGTGGCCTGGAGATACCCATCTTTTTAATAGTAGCAGCATCAAAGCAAAAGTAAGGTTGGAATGCGGTGAGTTTGGAGATGAAGTGATTGTTGGAGATGGTGGTTATGGAATAAAGCCATATTTACTAACACCCTTAAGGAATTCCGTTTCTCGAGAACAACATTTATATAAAGAAAGTCAGATCAGGACCAGAAATGTTGTTGAAAGAACTTTTGGAGTTGTTAAAAGATGGCTTCCAGCCCTTTCTTCATAAATTAAAATGCAGGTAGGTACAAGGGATCATTGTAACAAGATCAACCACCTGTATTCATAGACCCCTTGGACGAGGTTAACGATGTACTGGTGCAAGCACCAATCTTTAACAGGGGAGATGACCACGTTCGTCAAACCCTCATTAACTCATATTTTGCCAGATTGATGGACTAATAAATAGTAAAATACTACCCAGCACAAAAAGCCCTATCTTACCTCCTTCTGTACCATTAGGCCTATCGTCCCACGTGTCGGTAAGGAATCCACATAAGCCGAGTGCTGTAAAACCCTGCAATGCAAGAGAGGTTCCACAGTAGACCGCCTTATAAACTGTTTTCTTACTTTACGTCTCTGTGCAGAACTCGGTTTATATTGATTCTTTACCAACCCATGGGGCAACACTTTCTGTAACATCTTCCGCCTGGAGACTCCAACACATGTGTACAATCTCTTGGTACATGAGCGAAGATAATAAAAGTCTTTTGAATTTCAAAACAATAATGTCTTTATTCAAAAATAGCTGTACCCCGCCACGTGTTGCTGTGGCTCAGTCTGTTTTACCTGTAACAGGTGTCATCTAAATAATGTAGGTATGTATATAAAAACACACGCATATTTGAATGCAACATTGTGTCTAAATTTCAAAGCAATCAATGAAGAACTTTCAGAGATTTTCAACAAACGACCATTTACATATATTCAGAGATAGATAGTTAACATGTACAAAATAATTAATGTAACGATAAATCTTCTATTTATTTTATACTTTAATGTTTATAAACTTAGTAAATTACTTTGTTTAATAATAGAGAATACATACTATTAGAAATGTTTTGAACAACTATCTCACATATACATATATTATGTAATATGCATTGGATCATTATTGAATGTGAATAACTTAAGTGTAACTGCATACTCCTACCTAATTTCATAAAATAAATAGAGTACCAAGATGTAGTATATTCTTTTATTTGTATTTTACATAAGTGAGGAACAAAATATATCAAAATAATATAACAAATTAAAATAAAAGAGAAAATAAGTAAGGCACCTACCTACACTGTAGAAATTGAAAAAAAAAAAGATAAATGGACAAATAGAAAAAAAATTAATAAATCGGAAGGTTGCGGGTTCAATTTCCATCAGCGGCATTTATTTTTTCTCAGAGTTTATTTATTTTTAAATATGTATGGGTGTTTCAGACTAATATTTATTGATTATAATAATTTGTTTATATAAATTCAGTTAAAAATAAGAAAATAAAGGTTTAAAATAATGTTTATGGTATTTTCCAATTATGTCCTAAATCCTGTATTAACAATTAGTTAATGTCAATTAAGTATTAATCTTAAGTGTACCGTACCATACCGTCTACAGTACCATACTTATCTACCAGGTAAGTATGGTACTGTATATTATCTCCATATATAGTTAGCAATAACATAGATCATTCTAGAAATGTATTACATAGTAAATCACATCAAGGTCGCTGTAGCGACTTGATTAGCGATTGATTAGTGATTGTGATTATTTATTTTTTATTAATGCCCTGAAAAAAGTAAAATTATACCAGAATACTCTCTCGGAAGAAAGAATAATTTACAGCAAAAATACATACTTATACAATGGGAAAGAAACATTTAAGAACATAATATAATGGACTAGTTAATTGTGTGCGAATGCATTCATTCATCTTGTTCTAACAATAATTGACAAACATTAGAAAGAACACAAAAGATTATACGACCCATAAAGTAAAGGTCACACAGCATTAAAAATATGCATAATATAAAAACCTGGACATGTTTTTTAAATTTACAGTTTTACAAGGAAAGAAAAGAAAAATGCGGTCTTACTGGAGTACCCCGTCGTAAGTACACAATGTACATTTGTTAGTATTATCATGTAATATAATGTAGGTAATTGTGAAGCCAGAAAATACTTCTTAAGAATTGTGTACATAAAAAAGAGAAAAATTATTAAAATTAATATTAGTGTATTAAAGAATTCACCCAGTAGATAGTGAACAGAGGGGAATAAACTGCTTTCATCTCAGTTTAGTTTTAGCATGACTCCGATATTACTCGTTCTTGTCTCAATAATCCAATTATTTTTAAACCGGAAATCGGTATGTATAATAGGGGGCACTCCTGTCAAAAGGGTTGGATTTGGATGCTTCAACAACATGAGAATACATTAACTAATAAGATTATTATCTTAAGTAAAGCAACGATAGTGAAATACAAATATTTTGTACTCAAATCTACTAACAGTTTGTTTGAAAACTTGTATTAAGTCAGTCAACAAATTCGTTTACATTTAAATGAAATGAAATTGCTTTTAGGATTGAGGTTTCTGGGGCGCTGCTATCTAAACGGTTGGATTTGGATGCATTAACAACATTAGAATACATTAACCAGATTATCTTAAATGAAGAACTGATATAAAACTAGGAAACATTGTTTGAAACACAAGTTCTTACAAGTAGTTAGTAAACTGCCGTCAACACCATAATAAACCTCAGCTGTGGCGCTAACCAAACTCCCACCTTCTTCCACCACCAGATAGCTCCTGCAGCACCAAAGTGCTGATGTCATCGTCAAACACGCTAGGGAGTCCGTCAATCGAAGTAGCCACTATGTTCCGCATAAAATTTGTGTCCACCGCCAGTCCTCTCCTGAATTTCTCTGCTACCGTCCTTGAAGCATTATTAAAAGTCAATTAATAAACATATATACCTGCATGAATTAAACAAAGCATCAGGGCAACCAATTACTAAATATAACAGTTCATTTAACAGCATTATGGCGTTAAGATTAATACCAATTAAGAAATATATTCCAACCTGCCTTGCCCGACGCTTCATATTTTCAAACCGAGCTCGGAGCTGTTTGACAGAATCCATCGCCATTGAAATCGGATATAAGAGTAAGCCATGTCGCCTCTCGTTGTTTGAAGATGACTGCGTCGGTCTTTTTATTAGTGAGAATATGGCTATACTTCCTCACCAACATGGCATCGTTTCCTGAAAACACATTTCATATTTATAAGTAACAAGATCGTACAAGGAATTGCTGATATAAAATTAAATATGCACGGCAAATATTATATTTATTAGGTTCAAAATATATATAGATATTTTATAGTTTCTTATAGATATTTTATTACACATGAAAGCACTATAATATTCCTCGGTAAAGCATTATTAAAGTGTGGCAGAATTCAAAATAATATATAAAAATAAACAAAAAGATTTGCCACCATTCCATGGCAGAACATTCAAAAAATAAAACGCAATGCTTTTAGAAAGTTCATTCTCACAAAGTTCAAGTAATTTTACTAACGATAAGTATATACACGTATCGCAAATGTTTTCATAATGATCGTTTATCTCGTTTAGAAGACGAAATTCCACAAAATATTATCAAGCTTTACATAATGGTTTTACGAAAATAAAATGCTCACTTACGTATCTATACGGTTCCAAACGTGTATTATTTATTAATAAGGTTCATATTTATTATGGCAATAAGGTATAATTTACAATACTTACAGTAAGTTGGGATCCATTATAAGTTGTCAAAAATTGAGATGCCTAAATGAACAACAAAAAAATCACACAAAACAAGCAATCCAACGAAGTGACGGCGCGGCGGGAAAAAGTTTTGACAGATTGATAAAAATACGAGGTGTTGCCAGCGTAAAAATAATTCCTGTCTCGCAAAAAAATTATTCTCTGCAATAATTGCCCGATTCGGCGGGGAACACTGGAACGGATTATTCAAATATAACGGAAGCTTTTTCGGAGTTGAAACAACCCAATTTGTATTTGAATAAAATCGACGTGAAGATTTTTTTACATTTGAATAGAACTCGGGAATCTGAATAATTGTTCAGCTTTTCCGAAACAACTCGCCCTTTTAATATATTTAATATGAATAAATGAAGTGCGTATGTAGGTAGCTACGTTTATTTACAATTTTGCCGCGCTCTTTAGGTTCAGCCAGCCGAGAGCCGAGCCGTTCCATAGAGCCGCGAGAGTCGGCCACTAAAGCACTAAAAAGCCCGCTTCGTATTGATTTCCTTCCAATGTTCCAATCAGCCGGTGCCGTCGCATGTGTTCGCGGGAAAACAATTTCCTTCGCGCTCTGGAATCTGAATTCAAACAGCTAACCGCCTAGACGTTATGCCACCCTGGTAGGAATTGCATTTTACATTTTTATATATCTGCCAATGTTTTTACTTTTTTTTATAAATGAAGCACGGTGTTTATTGAATACTAGCGTATAAAAGCGAACACAGTCTGAGTCTCTGTTTTAACGCGCGTCACCATGGCTATTAATTGCAAATTATAATTTGACAGTTCAAATATGCGTGAACAACTACTGAAAAAATAAATAATCTGGTAAGTAAAATGAAAAAAATTGGCATACGAAGTACCGGGTCGATTATTAGGCATCCTGATGTTTTAAAACGATGAATTTATTATAGATTGTTAAAAAATATATATTGGAAAATAGTACCTACATATATACATATTTACGAAATTGAGAGGACGCTGTAGGGGGATCTTTCCCGGATGATTTTTTAAAACTTTTGTATTTTGTTTGGACGCGTTTGTCATATCGGCCGAAGGGATTTTTTTTACTGCCCTCGTCGAATTCCGCCGGAGTTACCTATTATGCTGCGTATAAACAGGACAAAATTTCCGCGTGCCAAGCCACTAATGTTAAAGGAACGAAGCAACGGCGTGAAACGCCGCCTGCGGTTGCTTTGTTCTTTTCTCGTAATTCGTGGCTCGGCTCGCGGAAATTTTGTCCTGTTTGTACGCACTCGAACATGTATCGATATCTATTGTCTATTTATATAAAGTGTCTGTGACGGGCGGGCGGGCGTGCGTACAGCATTCAACCACATAACGTTGGAAATAAATTTTAAAAATGTATCTATTTTCCTAAGGCGGCGGACGGGCGGCGTTTGTTTGATTATTATACAAATCTACAGTCTTATTTTCCTAGAATAATGAATTTTTGTACAATTTACCTTCAAAACAAGAGGAAGGTCACTGTCTACATCTGATTTCGAATAACATTGTGTAAAGCCCGGGCAACACCCGGGACTTCAGCTAGTTAAATTATGAAGAAAGGGGCACTATATCGAAAATCTTGTATTTGTATTTACGGAACTACTACGTCCTTCGCCAATACAAGCAGACAGTAACGTTATAATATCCTATCGTGCGATTTCTTATGCTACGTATACACACGCGAGCCGAACTGCCAAACTGAACCTCAACTTAGGCGAAAGGAACAAAGCAACCGCAAAGGGCGAGAAACGCCGCTCGCAGTTGCTTCGTTCCTTTCCCGTAATTCGTGGCTCGGTTCGCAAATGTATACTTACCATTATATATCACGTTGGTACACTACGTAAGACCCAGGGCCGATCCTTTGCAAGCGCAATTGGAGCAGTCCGCTCCGGGCTCCGTGACTTGCGAAGGCACTAAGGAGCCAAGGCGCTGATAATACCTGACACAGCGCCCTTGATGTTTTTTATAGCGCCAGGTGCCGATTGGCTTAGGACCGTCCCTGGAAGATACCACAGCCAGGAGGCAGTGAGACTATCGCGCCCCTATTTTTTATAATTTTTTAAGCCCCTGACTACAAATTTAGTTACAAGTTAGTTTTTTCTACAAACTTTCTCTCCCATCAGTATGATACTGGCGGTGTCTTTTACTTCCGTTCCAGAACCAAGTTTAGTGTAAATGCCGTATTATTTATTGGTCCCATGACGCCGAAGGAAATGCCAACATGATGTTATTTTAAAATGCTCGTTAAATTTCCTTCGATTACTTTCTAGCCATCGACTCATCTCGCAAATCTGTCTTAATATCACATCGACGGCGTTATGATGTCACTTCCTGGTCCGGTGTATTCTCAGAGCGGATATAAATAACAAGTTGTTATTATGGCGTAGGTATATGTGGGTCTACTATTTTGTTTGAATGTGTTAATTTAATTTTCTTATGAGTGTGGTGATGATTTGCTTTTTTGATTGATTTGATTGTTATGCCTAAAAACGAATAAGTAGCTGAAGAAGAGAGGAAGAGGAATATAGGATTAGGATAGGAGATGCTCCCGATATATTCTATAAGCATGCAATATGTTACTATCGTACGCGATACGTTACGGTTCGATATTTCTGAAGGTTATTGCCAAGAATGTCTCGTTATGAAATTTTGTGTTATATTGCGCACATTATACGGGGAATTGGGAATTTTTTCAACCGTTGGTTCACATGCAGATTTGTTGGGTTGATCTTGACTCTTGACGGTATGTGATTATTTTATAAAATTGGTGAACTCAGGCGAGTCCAGGTATTATTCAGATTTTTTTTATTTAAACTAGAATTAGTTGACGTGTACCCGGCGTTGTTCTCTACTTTCTCTAAATGTAATATGCATGTATTATATATATAAACCTTCCGGAAGAAATTTTCTAAATGGTGATTTTCTAAGTGAAAAAACCCTTTCAAAATTCCGTTGCGTGGTTTAGAAGAACTAAGCGAACAAATAGACAGACGTGGATAGCAATATGATTTTAGTATAATAGAGATAATAAACAAAAAATTAGGACACCTAGTAACTTCCCAACTGATGACTAGTATATTTATGTAACCAATAACTCAATTTCGTTAATTAATAGGGTGTAAAACTGAAATTTTCAAACTAGGTGGGCATAACCTGCAGATAATGGTATCAAGGAATAACGTGTGTAAAAATTAATTGTAACAAAAATAAAACAAATGTCAAAATAACAAAATTGTATAGGTACCTAATTTTATTCTCATCTTCCGGCAATAATAAAGCAAGGAAGCAAGGTACCTACTGACAGTAAGACGAGTGTTGCCAGTATGCCACGCCACCTTGTGGCATTGTCGCGGCCGTGTTATCCAATTATCCCTCGCCTGCCGTGTAATTATTTAATTAGCCAGCTGACGACTGTTACAGTAGCAATACATACTTAGGTTTGCGTGTCTTGTATCTTCTCGCCAGTTGCCTGACAGAGTTGGCGAGGTCGCGAAACACCGAGTCGTCAATTAACAGTAGGTACTAACCTTACGTATTCGAGACTGATTGTGTTTTTTGGTCCTTCGATACGGATTCAGGAAAGCGTTATTAAAATGATGCCAAATTTATCACACATCGTGTTCAGCGATAGTTCTAGAGCCGATAATAAGTTAGGTCCTTCGAGGCAGATTCTGCAAAACAATGCGTTATTGAAAAGATGCCGAATTTAGCGATATATTGCTATTGTAGTCTGATTTTGGTTTTAATTTGGTCCTTCGAGCCGGATCCCGCAAAAACAAAAACATCTCATTTCTTGTCTAACTCTTATAGTGACTTCTCATCTGTCCTAAAATAAATTAGTGCTTTGTCAGACAGTCAGTATATTGTAAATGAGCTAGATGTTTTTCAATGTTCGCCTTGGTGCCGTTTAGCACTTGTGTAAATACGGCTTGACTTCGACCTGAGCTTAGTAATAATAATAATAACATGGAATTTATATAGCGCAGTTTAGTGTCATTTCACTTCAAGTGCGCTTAACTACTCGTATAACAAACTTTAAAAAAAGGTAATTCAGTATTAATGGTTCTTAAAATTATTCCTACAGTGTGCCTTACCCAATACAGATCTAATATTATAACACTAAATACACTGTTTATACAAAGTGATGATAAAACTTAGAATAACAATAACAGTAGGACAGGACAAAACACGAATATTAAAACTAAAACATAATGCTCAGAAATGAGAATTTTCTGAGCAGACACTTTAAAAAGGTACAATAAGGAGACAACCGAAACCAAACAATTACCGGAAGTTTTAGAATATGGCTTATTATAAAATATTGAAAAGAAGTTAAAATTTATAAATGGTAAGATTTTTTAAATAATTTTGTTTTTAAAGCTCGTTTAAATTCAGCCAAATTCTGGAGATTAGTAAGAGCTGAGGGAAGTCTATTCCAGATGAGAGGGCCTGTTACACTAAAAGAACGATCATAGTAAACAGCTCGATTTGACCTAGAAAGTTCGATTAGACGATTACTAACATCTAGATCTGCTGACCTTAGAGTAAGCTGTCTATTGCTTGATTGAATAATGATAATAATTAACAGCTGTAACAAGTTAACCACCGTCTGCCAATCGAAGGGCTTTTTTTCTTTTTAGCTTTTGCGAATTACGTTTAAATTAACCCGAATCAGAAAATAACGCCAACCAATTGTCATTTTTTTTCATTGACATGGAATTTTTCGACGGACTCTTTAGCAGATAAATAAACATGTTTACAAGTGACGAAATGACATGCTAGCATAATATTAATATAAATTAATCCCTTATGTCATCTGCACTCATGTCTTTCAAAAAACAAACCTGTGATCACATGACAAATAAATGTACTCTGGAAATATGTATATTAAATTAAAATAAATATAGTTCGTTTGCAGAGCGTGGATATTTATGATGACCTGGATATTGATAGCCAGGTATATAAGTTTACCATGACGTTAATTTAGGGGTGTATTGCTGTGATCATTTCGTCAAGTCCACGCGTTCCAATTTTCGCACGTTAGGATGGTAAATCGGCGTGGCACTGCACCTTCGGCCCATAACCCACGGGTGGCACGCGTGGCGTACATGATAAAATGATAATATATCGCATTCCACTCCATGCCAGTAGCGCTCCTCTGGCCCGATCGCGTGCCTGACGAAGAGTCATTGCACTGTCTAATTTCAGCAGATTTACTTGAATCGCATTTATTAACCGGATTTATGAGTCAGACCGAATGCTCGCGTTTTTGGCTTTCTTTCTGAGTGAAATGCGGCTCTAAATAAAATTATCGTTCATTTTAAGTCGTATGTTTAAATGAGCACCAAATATTTGTCTGGACAACAATATTTTATTCATAGATTCTCCAAATACATGATATTAGTTTGATCGTCTAATAATCGCAAATAAATATAAAATTATTGATTCCTTTTCATAACCTAACCTGACCCAACCCAACCCATTATTTGTTGGTGCCTGATCAATATTCCGGTGACCCTCAATAAATAAATTTGTGTCAATATGTAACTTATTTATTACTAGCTGACGTGTACCAGGCGTTACTGGGGGTTAGCCTTAAGAGATACTACTTTTCTGTAGGCCTTTTTAAGATTTACAATTCCGTAGTACATTGTTTTGATGTATCTCATAAGGTTTAGCCAGCGTTAGCAATGTATTGCCCGAAAATAATTTTTCGACTTGATTATAAAACATCGAGTTTTCTCTATTTTCTATAAATATAATTTGCATGTATCATATATGTAAACCTTCCGGAAGAAATCCTCTAAATGATACTAAAAACCCTATCGAAATCCGTTGCTTAGTTTAGAAGAACTAAGCTCACAAACAGACAGACGCGGATTATACTATTCAGAGATAGTTGGTTTAGGTAACCGATTACTTAATTTGTCATAAGCAATTTGATGATTATACGGGTGATCTTTAAATATTTAATTTGCTTTTATTGGGCAACGTTGAGTAATTCTAATGGTTAACCAAATTTTACAAGCTAGAGGTTAGGGAAATAACGCCTTTGGTTTATTCTTGATACAGACCTTTGTTTCTCATTTAGTTTTCTAACAGCTGGCACTGCGTGTTTTGCGGCAAACCTCAGCGACCCAAACCAACCAATATGGAGAAGAACATCTGTTCAAACCGCAGACCCCAAATGGAAATGATGATGAGAGCGCAGTTAAATTAAAGAAGACGTTCATTGCTTGTTGATTTATCATCACACCATTCTGATAATTCTGGTTTAGATATATGTAAACATTTGTGTTAGTATTGATATGCTGGTTGCATTGGAATTAGGAACCATTATCATTAGTTATTGTCTTTCTAACGCAAGATGAAGGCCAATGTCTGTAATCTGTGCAGTTTTGCTGTCACAGGCTCCCGTATAAAAATATATATTCATGCATTTCTAATTTACTAATATTTTAAGGGGGGTAGGAATGAAGGGCAGTGTTCTCTCATCGGAGACTGCCCTAATCAGGGAATCCAATGTATCAGATTCCATCATCCAATAATACTGGAAGTAGATATGGGCACCATCCAAAATCTCATTATAATATTTTATTCGATCTTTTTAATGTATGTTTGTGCAATATGGAATATGTGGGATAGCAATACCAAAAGCTGTTACGTGCTCTTATTAACTACGACAATTTACAGTTGCAAAATCTTCTCCATTAGTAATCTCCTGCATCTATCGATTATACCGAATAATGAATGCGCATAAGAGCGGATCGGGCATAATTGCAATCAACAATAAATTGTACCGTTCGGCCGACAAACAGTCACACCTGAGGTTCCCAAACTTTAACTTTTTGCTCGTAGACCATTTGCCGAATATTTCTTTTGGTCCGTATGAACGCATTTTTATGTTTTTATTCTATCCTGCGGAAATACGTAATTTTTTGACGTCAGAAAGAGAAATAATTATTATTTACAGTTTGCCTACACTGGATGCCATTAATAAAATCTTAAAAATAGTCAAAATGAATCCTTCATATTTACACACTTTTTCATATACTATCGTATCAATCAGTTTAACTTTAAAAAAAATATTATATAAACTAGATAAAAGTGAAATAATAATTCTTACAACTTCCCCAAACAAAACGAATGTGTTTTCGAAATATCGAGTTCTCTCAATTTTTCTACGGTTGGAGTAAAAAATGTGGTTAGAGTTTTTGACAACTTTTTTCTCGTTTGATGTTAAAATGTAATTATTTAAAAATAGTAATGTTCATTTTAAATGCCATACATATATTTATAGCGCATTTGAAATACACATAATATATTGTAAAATGAACAAAAGTTTTGAAAGTACTAAAGGGTTAATATCAAATGTGTTTTCACAGCCGACACACTTTTATGTAATCTATTTAAAAAAAAGGACATTTATTGAGAGAAAAAAATGCAAGTGAAAATTTGGATTTGGGACAAAACTAACTCGTAAATTTCTTACGTACAATTAAACAAGTTCTAAATATACAAATAGCAATTTTTCAATTTTTTGGTCTTCAAATTAGTGCGGCATACTTTCTTTTTTTCAAAAGCTATCAAAAACTTTCTTGTGATAGTCCATAAGCAACAGTTACATACATATGTATTTCTAAAGCCAGAAATAAGCACCTTGTCGCTTCACCGCGCTGGAACAATATTTTACACGGGGGATTTGCATGGAACGTAGACTCTATTTATATAACTCAATGTTACATAAACTATATATATACATTATGAAATATCAAGTAAGTTCTTTCTATGTCTATTATATGTATTATGTATTCACAATTTGTGTTAGTATTATTGTCATTTACGGATCGTCTAAATGTTGATTGTCGACTCCTCTTGAACGTCGGCTGATAATTCGCGGAACTGCGCTGTTTGAGTTTTGCTCATATATCGGGATAAAAACTGCGATTTGTGTTTTTTGCATTTTTTCTGTTCTCTAAATATAATTATATTTCATATATATCATATTTCATATTTATGTCGTAAGAAGTTTTCCCAGAGTAGCTAACTTTAACTACAAAAAATATCCCTTTTGGGAGACAAAAATAATATATAATAACTGGTTTTGTTATTTCTACATAAACCTCAATACGTAAACTATACGAAAAACAGCAATTAAAAGGTGTTTTCAGCGAAATAAAAACTTTTATACTACTTTGAAAACTCTAATATTTTAATTTTTGCGACGCTAATGTTGACATTCAGATATTTTGTAAGCCGTTATAGAGGCTACTTTAAATGGGGATACATTCACCTGTACCCCCATTTAAATCTCGCAAACCTCCAATTTTTTTTAAATATCGATCCCCTGGGAACTGTAAATACGACTTTGGGAACCTCTGGTCTATACGGTACAATATCTGCCGATGGCACTCAATATCGGCAGTGTGGGCCCGTTCTATTGGAATCACTATTTGAAAAGTTACACTTTACTGTTGTGTCAATGTTATTCACCCGCCTACGTATAACTGCAGTGTATGTGGATTAATTGAATTAATTATTACATAATAGAGTGAATGTTGAAATAATAATGTCTAATGTTCAATTGGCACACATGACACGCTTTGTATAAAGTTAATGGACACCCCTTTACTTTTGGAAGATTTTTTTTGGGTCGGTTCCATAATGGACAGTTGTATGTAACCGATAGTTCTCTGTCAGATTGTTCTCATCGGTAAGATTAGCCTATAGCTGTATTGTGAATATTGTCACAGATACGACTGCTAACCACCGCGTTTTTTTTAAAGAAATTAAATACTAATTTGACAGCTGTGATTGATTTGATGGGGCATATTATGTCAGATCGCTGTGGCAACAGTTATATACAGAAGCTGTCACTTATTGCCAATCGTGGTTTAAAGTACTGTATAATGTACTCATTATTAACTACCTAATTATGCTTATATCTCCGCTCGAGCGATGGGTTATAAACAAAATTAATGCCTTTAGCGATGGAGATTTCCGGGCATTTGTTTTTGGACTCGGCAGCGCTGAGTCAAAAATATCATACATCTAAATATTAATATGCAACATATAAGCTGCTTACCTACTGTAGTTTAAAGCCAATGAATTTACATATATTTCATAGTTTATCCCACATTTGTAGTATTAATAATTGAGCTGTTTGTGGAATATTTAAAATGGAATTGAAAAAATCGTCCACCTAAATTTAGGCATATATCGCTCAAGGCCTAGAGCGATGAGACCATAGACATATGAATATTAGTAGACCTGCCCTAAGTGATTAAAAGCGTATTATCCCCACTCCCCATACCGGTTCCATTGGAGCCGGCTGGGCTCGCGTATGGCCTCAAGTGAAATTTGAAAACGTGACGTCATCATTCTTGTGCGAACTATGGTCGAGGCATCATCGGTTCATTTTACGAAATAACACGGCAAAATGTTGACTTGTACTATGAAAACTTGTAAAAATAGATGTGAAAAAGAGAATAAACCCAATTGTCGTATTACATTCCATTATATAAGCATTATTTTACTTTATTTTAAGCATATTCACATCGTATAATATAGATCAGTTTTAGAAACATATACTATCACATCGAGAAACGTCTGGACGCGAAACACAAAGCTGGTTGGTTGCTGGGAAGTAAATTATGAACATTTATAAAAATGTCTTAACTAAATACTTAAACGAAATATTCGACTCTGAAAATAGAACCGAATTTTTTTGCCGAATTTGGACTTCACAAATTTGTTCATAACGTGGCGAGTAATTTGCGCTCCCATGTAAAAATGTCTATTCATTCAAAAGCAGATTTTACTTTTAAGATGTAAATGGTGATATTATAATGCGAGATGCCTATTTACTGTCAGATTGATTTATTGACGAATCACAGTCAGCCTTACGCCCTTCGTTCTTCAACAGTTGATTTTACCCCTCGCCATTATCTTCTCGTCTATTAATTTCTATGTCTGTGGATGAGACCTAAATATGGGTAGCCATATGTCTATGATGTTATCGTTGAAAACTTAATCTTCCGCTATTATAACAATCGTTGTGTCGGATATCTATGAGTATCAGGATAAAGAACACAAGAAATGCCATTTGGACGTGTTTCGAGATCCAACTATTTGGCCAATCGGACATTAAATTTCCAATACAAAACTGTGTTTCACAATGATTATGAAATTCAAATGCGATAGAGATCTATGATCTCAGGCTCGTTCTAAATGGAACATATGTTTTTCATTTCTATTCAAATTTTGTACGGAAAGTACTTCTATTTTTTTGTATTGTCAGTATACTGTCTGCGACAATTTTGTGATAAAACACCTCAAGGGCACTCTAAAATAACCCTACCTTACATACATTATGTTACACCTCCAGATAATAATTCTTTCTGATAGATCTATGTTACCGAAAGATAGCAATATCGTCATAACAAGTAATATTTTGATCAATTGTATGTTTTAAAAATAGATAGTCTTTCATAATTGTACAGATCTACTATCGACAGCCTTATCCAGAAGTTATAGTACCTGGCCTTAAGTTAAATAAAATTCATCAATCAAATCATTACGCATCTCACTCTTTTTTAGTATTAATATGTTCGAGATCATTGGGCATTTGTGAATAAACCGAATTATGTATTAGTCATCCCATAGGTATCGCACCTGGACAAACAGGCCCAAACATGGGAGCTTTCGAGAGGCGAGAGTTCATTGTTCGTATGTATTATTCAAGCGAAAATCCGACAGACAAAACGAGAACTTTCATTAGTTGATTAACACCTCTGGCTTTGGTGATTCTACCGAGAACTAGTGAGGTATGGTTAATAATATATTGTGTCAGAGGCGTGCGTTTACTGTTATTAATGGTCACCTCATGAGATAAGTTCCATGTAGAATACCTACGACAAATGGCTCAATCAGCCAATGTGAGTATTTTGGCATACATAGAGATAATACTCATTAACTTTTTGTATGTATTATTAAATAAGGCTTAGGATCACAGGGGTCTAACTACAAAAGCTGGTGTTTTGAGTTAAGCTTGGTTTCGGTAACTTCCATATTTATTAGTTAACGAAACTCTATCTCGTACATACAGTCGTTTAAGAGATCAAGCTGGGCATGTGATCATGCCAATCTTTATTTGCGTTTATCTCAAACATACGTTTTTGTAGATAGGCCCCTGTTATCCTAAACCCCGAGTATGAAATTCCGAGAGAGTTATTATTTGGATTATAGCAAGAAAGATGTGTCGTCCATTTTCCACTATAATAGTTTTTTTACGAAACAAAATGTTTAGGAAAATTAGTCGAAATGCTGCCACTCAAGATGAGGAATGGCGGTAGTGTTCATAGTTACACAATAATACCAAGCGGAGAGTTTAATTGCATAAATGTTTGAAAATTCTGTTAAAATTTTTATTTTTTATTCCAGTACTTTTATGCAATATCGCTTAAGAGTCCCAAATGCCGGAGCCAGGGGGACTACGGCGTTACCAATAATTAGCGAAATGTTGAGCTCAAAGGATGTGGAAAGGGAGAGAACTAAGGAAAGTTGGGAAATGATTATCTTACTAAACTAAACATAGTTAAAGCCAACGAGCAATATTTCTATTCTGAAATGATGGGCCTCACCAAGGCGATACTGAAACTATCTTCCCAGTTAGGAGCAGTGGGAGTATTGTGCGGTATTCATATAAAAAAGTAAATGAAAATGCAAAAATGAAGATACTGCACAAAGTCATCAAAAAAGGCTTCGTCTTTTTGGGATTTTTTTGTTACCATACACTATATTTTTTATTGTTGTGTGTATACTTTGTGGATACAATGACATAATCAAGTACCGCACGCCACTGCACTGCACAGATGAGTGCAGGTAACCAGTAACCAGCCTTATCAGGCGGATGTAATTGCGTCATGAATATTAACGTTTAATCCGACGGAACGGTTCTGCCCGCCCCTCCCCGCCCCTCCCCGCCCCTCCCAGGAGAGAGTCTTGGCGGAGCTTGGCTTCATTCATTTTATAATATTAATCATTTGCTTGTATTTTTCAGTGATGATTTGTTATTTCATTTCAGATGTTTATTGATTTCATATTTTCTGATTTTGATCTTATACGATCTACGTATTAATAACATTTTCTCTGTCAGTGAAGCCGGCGCAGTCAATTATTAAATATTACAATTTGAGGTTTTACTCACTAAGTTATTCCAAAATTAAAAATTATATTAATTATATATAGTTTTTTTTGTACATGACTGAACCGATCCAGCAACAATTTTTTGCATTTTTAAAGTGATAAATTTAAGATGTCCACGAAAGATTCCACAATATTACCCTACATTAGTATTCTGAGCAATGAAGAGTACATAATTATGGTAGGATATTCCTAGAATTGCAGCACTGAAAAAAAATCCCGACTTGTAGTAATCTGGTATTGGTGAAAACTTCAAAAGAAATCGTAAAAGTAACGGAAGGGAAAGTATGAAAATGGTAAAAACGTGTACAATCTTTGGAAAAAATGGCCGAGAAACATTTTCCACTCATAATTTTTGTAATAATTTCAAATATTGTCAGGCATAGTCCAGTGGTAACGCATTGGACTGCCATTCCGAAGGTCGCGGGTTCGAACCCGGCGTGCGCAAATAAATTTTATTTGATTAATTTGTGTTATTTCACAATTAATTAATTAAAATAATATATAGTATATTTGCGACACGTTCCAGAGTGGAAGATACTACCAGTATCGCCCTGGTGTAAGACCACCATTCAGAATTGAAACGTTGCTCCAAATGGCTTTAGCCGTGTTTAGTGACTAGATCTGAATAGCCAGGTACTTCCCCACCTTCCTCTTTCCCTTCCCCACTTACCTTCAGCCTCACAACATCCCCCAATTGGGGATGCCATAGTCTCACTGGCTCCAGACGGGAGCAGTTAGGACTCTTGTTAGGTATTCTCTATAAAAAAAGGTTATTCCTCCACACAGCATCCCCAAAGATGACATAGGCCCTGAGGGAAATTATTTTCTTCAGGGCCTCCTGTGTGGAGTTAATATAAAAAAATTTAAAAAAATTCGTGACCCTGGAATGTTTATATTTCTTTTTTAACTATCCCGCATCCAAGTGGGGGAGTATGTAGTACCCAAAATTACTGTCCTCCTTATATTAGCTTAAAGACTTGACATATCATTTTAATATTTTACGTATTTCTTCGCAAATACTTAAGTTACCATTAATAATTGACTGAATAATTGGGATTTCTATAGTTTAAAAGCCCATAAGAAAGAAAAATGCATGGGGTCGTTGGAAGACCCAATTGGTTACAGACGTTTTGTTTGGCATCTTGGCCTGTCAAGAGTTAAAAAAAAATCGCGAAATTGAACATTTCTGGTGGAAAGCTCTCATAGATTTTACTGTAAATTTGTATCATAAATATCTTTCACCGTAGACGTAGCGCTTTTGTAAGTAATTGGGGATTATCTGTTTAGGAGTGCTTTGGTTTCATGGCCCATGAGATATTTGCGACTATTTTATGATGTCACGTCCGTTTTATCTGTCTGAGTTTATGAACGTGGCATGATTAACCTACTCTGGAAATAATCATTAAAATCATAACAATATGACATGTGATGTACCGTGAATAATGTCGTCGTCTACTTACCAAAAATGTGTTACAGGGTGACCTTGAGTAATGTTAAGGATTTTTCGAAACATTTAGAATATCTGAAGGTTTTGGATGCTCCGTAGGGAATCCGGTTGCTTAATTCGTCATTTCCTACATCCCGTTATTCGATTTTATGTGGCCAACTTTATTTTCATGTATTTAATTTTTCGTACAATTTCTCGCTGTCAAGTTTCTCTGCCAATTCTATGCCTTACTGCCATAGGTAGGTGCCATAATATGGTTACCGCACATAAGTCCCAACTGTCCGTAAGCACTGGGACTATGCCAATTGGGGTACGTTATGATTGGGGTTATGAATATAGAGTAGGGAGAGGAGATGAGGTAATGAAAGGTTAGGACGAACCTGACTATTTAAATCTCCTCTGTGTTTTTTCTCTCCTACAACATGGATCCTTTCAAAACTCACTTGAAAGTTCAGTCCTTCCCCTCCTCAAAATAGGCCTCCACACAGCATCACTAAAGTTGACAATTATTTTCCTCAGGCCTCATGGCTAATGCCTTTTTAATGCCGATACTGAGAGCGTCAACAACTCTGAAGGTTGGTATGAGAGCTCCATTTACATAACACTAAGGACGGGTTGTTTCGGAGATTTTGAACAATTCATCAAATTTCAACGTTCATTTTCGGGTTCTGTGAAAGTCCTATTCAAGTTCTGTTATTATATCATTATAGGCTAGTTGCTTGACAGAACTGAAATAATAACAGAACTTGAAAAAAATCTTTCACTAAACTTGGAAATTTGAAGAATTGTTCGAACTCTCCGAAACAATTTCACAGTTGATTTTCAAGTTCTGTGAAGGTACTATTCAAATTCTGTCATTATTTCAGTTTTTAGAAACAACTGGCCAATAGTGATATATCAAAAAATATATAATGTCTCAATAAATAAACGATATTAGTAAATACATACCTACTAGATTCCCATCTATAGAAAACGCTATTTACCGTTAGCTTAGCCCACCATCTGTTGATTGCAGTTGTCCTCGCAAAGGTAGTGTAGTAATGAACACATGTAACCGTAAACATTGTAGCTTATTGCATTGTATCGATAGGATGACCTTGCCCAATGTATCCAAACAGATCACAACGCAGCGAGCAATATCCCACTACACTATTGAGCTTCTGGCTGCAAGTATTTTTTTCTTTACTATGGCAATACTGATTTTGGAACAATTTATAGGGCATTCAGACGAGTAATTACTGATTAGTGATTATGCTTCCATTCCTGAATTTCAAAGTTTGACATGAAAAACGACATTATTCTTTTTAACATTATTTTATTGCTGTGGAGACTCTTCCACATGGATTCCGTTTCATTTTGATTTAGCATCATCTAATAAATATAATATTTTTTCAAGAATATAAATATTCCCTTGCAAAGCGTTAAAAAGAAGGTAACCGGAAAACTCCGGACGGTTGCAATTCACAAATTGATATAAAGTCACGAAAAGAGATTTCCACCAATCCTGAACACGAATTACGCCTGTGAGACTCTCGTGGCTTGGCCTATTTCAGCATATCGCTCGCCATACATTCATATTGGGAATGTATGGCGAGCAATATGATGAAATAAGCTAAGCCACGAGAGTATCGCACAATTGTGTCAGCTCCATTAATATGCACCTGGACCATAATAATTCTTTATTTAAGCTGTACCTTTTTTACCTTTGAACCATTTTGGTGTTGCTATTTACCCAGTGGGGGAGAATATATTATCCTTGTTAGAATAATTTGCGATGCGATTTTGATCTTAATGCTTCGAAAAATTAAATCAGTATCCTTTGGGCCAATAAAACCTTTGGTTACACTTTTGATTTTTGTGAATGACACCTCTCTGAAGGCTGAAAAAATATATTTCTGTTTTATGCTCTGGCCTTCAAAAAGTTTTTATTTTTATTTATGTTTTCATAGCCGCAGCATTTAAAAAAATAAAACATTTTTATTAAGCCATAGAATCCAGGCACAATAGTCTAATGATTATCAATAATAATTTAGTTTTGTGATGGGTATTATTGTAAGTGTGTAAAATATCAAGTATCAGGCAACGATGAACTTCTTAATTGTGTTACAATATTAACATCATTTCAATCGAAATCTCTCAATCATGATTGATTTTTTTTTAAAGTTGCTACTAACGAGTCAACGTCTGAATTCTGCCTATCCCATAATCAAAACCTAATATTGTTGCCTGCGTTTTGATTTATGGCGTATAATCTGCCTCAAACCGGTAATTTATTCGAAAATTTTTACTAGAAAATTTGTTTTTCTCGTGAACTTTCATTTTCGTTGAAAAGTGAAATCGTTCACCCCAATCGATCAAATTTAAACAATTGTTTATCCAAGCGTATTTGACACTTTGCTCGAGCAGAACCGAAGGGCTACTGACTCGTGACAAATGGACATTAAAAAAATAAATAAAAAACAAACGAATTTTTAGAAATTATGAAAGTAACAACGTAATTTTTCAGTGGTTAACAAACGCCAACGTGGAAAAATTGACCAAACTCACTGGACATTCCATAGATTTTTCAATCTTTTCCAAATATACCGACGTTTTTAATTATGCCTCTGGTACTCAATTTATGAGTACATTTCATATTTTCACCTTTCCGCGTTTTATGCATGTTTTGTACAAATTTTATAATAGAAATGCCTAGCATTAGTTTCGAACTAAGTAAATGGTTTCTTCACGCTTACCATCGTATGTAAGTAATTCTGATAAGTATGGAATGTTTAATGGTGCTGCCAGACGCAAAGCTCACATCAAAAGTTAATGTACAGCGCATCATCTTTTCTACCGACACACGACGCTATCAAATATTTCTTCCTATGGTAGGAGAGGGGGTCAGTTGAATTCGAGAGCGGCCGAGGAACATAATTTCATCTGTCAAAGTGATAACTTTACTTACTGACAGCTTGAGCACGTTTTCGAAATGGATGATACTTGTCGCCTATTGCTGGATCTGTTGGACAGCTCATCCTCAGATGATGATGCCGCCAACTATATAATTATAAATGCTATTTATAAACTTTTTAGATTTTAAACAATCTGCGCGTAAATAGCGCATTTTCACATAACCTGACATAACCTCTCCGTCGAATCAGGAAATTCGCAGTTCGCACGCCGATCGACGAAAGCGACATATAATAAATTATTGTAAAATAAACTTTCGTCCAAGCCGTCCAACTTTTATCAAAAAACCGAATGATATTACCATATAAACATACTGAGATTAAAAATATGATTAACTTTGAAAGGGCGAAAATTTGTTTACTTCAAATTCAAATATTGATTATATTTATATTTTAAATATATGTTAAGTATGTTTGCCAAATAAAGTTTTTTTTTATGTTTCTAAATTTACTAGCACACATGACGATATGAGCTAACATAATAAATAAGAAATGCATTATTAGGCTGCTTATGTCATGGCTGTCAAAGGGAACACGGAACTTAGTCGGTAGCTCCGTAATTAAAATGACCCCTCTCCTTTTTACGGCGGAGAGGGGGACGCATAACTTTTCAAATATCGCGTCGGGAGCGGTTACGTAAAATAAATTCGGTTAGCGAAGTTCAGAACCACACTTATAGCGCGTTATCTTTTTACGTGTGTCGGGTCTGTATGGGATTGTATGGCGAGCGCTATTGTGCTTTATATTATCTGTTGATGTGAGCTTTGCGTGTGGCAGCACCATAAATGTTTATAGAGCTTCGCCGAATTGCACGACTTATAAGGGTAAACGTATGGTACGTTATATAATCTATGCGTTCAAAGATGGCGTTAATTTAATTATTTTATGAAAATGCATTTTTTGAAAGTTATGCTTTAAAATAATACGACGAAAATTTTGTTTGCACCCGTGCATAGGCAATACGAATATGATTAAATAGTTTTATCCCTAAAAGTACTCAATTCTTTGAGAAAGGCGTACAAATACAATATTTGATTAAGTCACCTATACAATATTGTATTTCTGTAAACATATAATTCGTCTTAATGTTTTAACTCTTTGTACTCCGTTGTCGCCGCCACGGCGACATGGGAAACATTCTAACACCGATGGCGCCGCAGCGGCGACATAAACAATGGGTATACATTTTATTGTTTGAAAAATCCTTTTACAAGTATACACATGATTATATTCACTTGTTTACATTACCTACTTACGATTGTGCATTTTGCTCTGTTTTTCATACATAAAAATACCCACTCATCCATTTTATTCAAATATTTTTTACTGGGCAATAAATATTTCACTCCATCGGAGACGACCAGGCTCAATGGAAAACTTCATATTTTAAGAAAAGGTCCCAAGCGGGACTGTGTGGTCTGCTCGAAAAGGGCAGTAAAAGGTGGTAAACGGGAACTAGTGAGTATACTGTGATACGTGTCCTAACAAGCATTTGCATTTACGTTAAAAATTATAAACATTAGAATGTGCAAATTTTTCTTTTATTAACATAACTATATCATTTTATTTACTGTCTTATCAAAAAACATTTTTTTCTAATTTCCTAAAAATATCGTAATTTTTGCTCTTATTTTTACATTACAATGTATGTAGCAGCTAAACCATATAAAAAATAATTTGGAGTACAAAGGGTTAAAGCATAACTTACAAAAAGTGTGTTTTCATATAATAATTAAATTAACGCCATCTATGAACGAGGAGATTATAACGTACGTAATGTTTACCCTAAGCAGTCAACTAGATAACACAACTTTTTTTTTCATGTAGTTTATTTTCATCTTGAAAACTTTACCTTTAACGTAATTTTTTGTGGCTGAAATTGTATTGATTGATCAACGCAAAAGATCTGGAAAACCTGGATTATTCAGCGAATTTGTAATTCTGCTTTCTGTTACTATCCCGGCATCGTAGCTGAAACATTTTTTCACAATCATATCTTTAAAAGCTGCTTACATTGTATTGCAAGCATTTAATTAAATTCTAGGAACGGGCGTTGAGGAAAACCAAGCCGTTTTACGAATTCCATGAACACCGAAATGTTAAAATGTGAATTTTACTAATTAAAACGGGTTCAGACCGTTAGACACTAGTCGCCCCAGGATAGAATGATACTCCAGAATCCACAGAATAATAGTGGTGTCCGGTTTCCGGAGAATGTGACCCGAAACCGGAACGAGGAACTGGAACCGTACTGGGAGCGAACAACGGACCCATTTGGGTGCGGTGCTTTACTGGAACGATGAGAAGGATCCGATTCCGGGTGTTGAGTATGAAGTATTATTTGCCCGGGAGAGTCCTTTTAGTCTTTTCGTGTAGGCAATATTATCTATTTTATAAGGAAAATAGATAAGTTTCGACTGGTACGGGCATTATAGAGATACACATTTCGTTATTAGTAATCAATAATGTTGTTTAAAAATCATTAGAATTGATTAGCAATTGAGACTATCGTAATGTTTTTATTAGTCGGTTGATTAGATATTGAAACAATATTAATAATCAATTAAAAAAAAACAACAACAACTAGGAAGTGGTGAATTGGGTTGGAACACAATCTTCCTTTAACAGTGCGACCTTTCTGACCATCAAATAATATATATATAAATAATAAATTATAGTTAAATTTTTTTAGACACATAATTTTTTTAATTGCATATACAGGGTGTAACAGGACATTAACAAGGATTTAAACCAACAGATTCCTGAGCATATTTGGTCAAAAAATGTAGATATGTCATTTTGGGTGACCGTATAACTGAAACAAAACGTCAATTTAACACACCCTTGGTAGGTTATGTTAGGTTGTTAGGTTTTCAGGTTTGGTTATGTTAGTTTTTTTTTCATCGCTTTTGTCGACTTTGGATCACTTTTTAAAGGTGTGTTATCATGAAACCGTTCGAATCAGGAAGACCACTTTCTCATCCCTAATTCCAAACTTACGACTCGACAGAATTACGAAAAGAACAACAATTTATTGTAAAGATTTACAAGTAGTTTTTTTTTTTTTATTTAGATGGAGATATTCATCGACCAAGTATTATATTTTATGGAGATATTGTTATATTATAGTGAAATAATATTATTACAAATTTTGTTTTTCATATCCAAATTTCGTGATTTTCTCATTTCTATTTTGACAGAGAAATGCCACTCGAAAACATACATTATCAACTGTAGCTACGTTTGTGAGAATGCTATAAAAAAAGGTGACGTCTTAAGGTGCCGGGGTTCACGGTGTGAGGATGGGGCCACCTACTGTGTGGCGGGCTATTTTTATAGAGACAAGTTGAGAGAGATTTTTTTACCTCTCTGGCAGGACTCTCTCGACCCATCGCCTTATACTACAGTGGGAGGGATGAATTCAAACACCCGTCACTCCTGGACACACTAACCCCCAGATTCCTACCCACCCCTCATACCTTATTCCTTCCCAGATCTTCCTCTGCTTCTTCTCCTTCCTTTCCTATAAAAACCCTCCACACAGCATTACTAAAGATGTCCCTCCTGCATAAAGCTTTTTTTTTATTATCTCTAAATGTCATCACGCTTAGATCAGCAACATCATCAGCTGTAGGCAGACTGATAGAACCTAAACGCAAGCCAAATACTAAGTTTGGTGATCGCGCTTTCGGAGTATCTGGGCCGAAGGCTTGGAATAAAATCCCTCCGGAACTAAGATCCATAACAAGTCCAACAGAATTCAGGTCTAAACTAAAAACTTACCTTTTTAAGCTGTCATACCATTAAATTAAATATACAATTCCTGAGAGAAAGTCCAGTTATATTCAATTTTCCAATTATGTCCTAAATCCTGTATCTAAATTTCGCCAATAAACAATTAGATAATGTTAATTAAGTGTTAATCTCAAGTGACCTACCAGGTAAGTATTGTACTGTATATTATCTCCATAAATAGTTAGTAATAACATAGATCACTGTAGAAATGTATTATAAATTTGTACAGCGTCCTTGAGGTGATTTTGCACAAAAACGGCGCTATACAAGTCATCCAATTATTATTATTATTATCAAACTAGAACTACGTAGAAATGTGACGTCAAACCCAGCCCTTATACAAAACACATAACTGGAATTCATAATTCCGTTATATCCTGAGTGTCCCTGACCTAGTGTCCCAGTAATGCCGACTTCTGTGTTCCTGGAAACTGTTCCTACTTGCCAGCCTCCGATCCAGGCCTGTCAACCTATGTACCGTACAGGTTACCCGGTGACCGATATTCCATCATGACAGGCTGAGACCTCCACCTAGTTTATGCGCCCCTGGTCGCCCTGGTCGCCTACATAGCCTAGATTGAAAGTGAACGCATTTATACTGTGTCGATAAATTTTAATGTTTAATCTTTTTAATGAAGCCGTTACCTGGTTAATTCAATACTCTTATCGGAATATATAAAAGTCTTAACCTCTCTTATTGTATGTTTCTTATATTGTAATTATATAGTTTTTGTCAACCTGTTCAGTGCCACAGTTAGTTTCAAAGCTCATGACGGAAATGACTTTGTCATCTAAACATGATTGCCCTTTCTCCGTTATTTATTATATTAGAAAATTCAACGCGAGAGTTTGTTTGTTTTTCTTCGGACAATAAACGATGTCTGCTTCTTAGTTTAATTATGTTTCGTCCCCGAGTTAAATACGCGTTTAATATCATTCAGAATTGAAATGGCTTTAGCTTCTTTTAGAAATTGCATCCACATAGCCAGGTAGGTACTACCCATCCTTCTTCCTCCCCAAATCCTCCCTCTCTCATTTCCTCCCGCATCAACACCTTCCATTCCCCAAATTAGAAGCGCGCTTAGTTGTAAAATGTTCACAATTCAAAGCTTAGAGCAATAATTCACCCTTAAATACCAATCTTTACATTCTTAAAACAATCTATCACACCTCAGATTTATTTATTTTTACGAGGTTTTTACAGATATTTTCCCTCATGTGTGAACAATCCAGTTACAAAAACTGATACATAAAATATATAAAACATTTCATATAATTGCAAAAAATAAATACCCTGATAAAAAAATACTACTAATTTTTTAGTTTTTTATATTGAAATGAATAAACATTTTTGAAATTTTGAACCCGAAATGTTCAGGAGAGCCGAAATCTGTGTTTATATCAAATCTCTCGCTATTTCCACAAATACCTTAATCGATAATTGATAAAAACAACATTTCTTTCAATTATTTGGTAATTTATCGGCTCCTGAACTTTTTGTGTTTTGGAGTTGCATCCGTATGCTTCTCGTGTACAGAATTGTTTTAGTAAATAACCACCACTTCCACCCGTGAAAGTGATTTCCTTTAAATTCTTATTCGTATCTTGACTGAAAATTTTCCATTTTAAAATGTGTTTAATTAAAGGTTGGAACAATTATTATTTTCACTTAAATTCTAATCTGCGCAGCCTTAAAATAAGTAGGTACCCTAACAATCTATCAATCTACCATACTTCAAATTTCAGATAAAACTCTTATAAAATATCACTTGCACTTGTGTAAGAAATCCACTTAAAATTTCCTTCCCTATCGGCTGCCACTTGGCTCCGTATAAATCAGGTCGGCGCTGAAGTAGTGAGTGCACCCCGATTTCTCCTGGATTCTCTCTCCGCCAGGCAGGTACTGGGTAGGTATAGGTCTACCCTTGCCGGTAGGGGGTAGGTTCCACCCCTCAGGGGACCGTCCTCACTACGTAGGGCTTCGGAACTACCCTCTTCCCTATTGACGTTTCCGCAACGCAATGGCAATTTTCACGAAATGAATGGTAGCTAAAGGTAGGTACCTATTCGGAAATCCTTTGTCTTTGATAATATTTATATAGAGGAGTTTGCAATACGAACTTAGATGTTTTATAGTTTTACTAGTGTGTCCGGCTGCGTTAAAATATGATTGTTTTAAGACAGAAGCCTTATTTAGATTGGATGTGTGTGTAATTAATTATATTATAAAGTAAATTCACAATATTTGTTTTTGAAAGGCAATGAGATTCACAAATCCTACAATTGCAAATCATATTACATGGTAGAGTTGACAGATGTGTCGGGTTCCGCCCAGGCGTCACGGGTTCAATTCCTCTACTAGCTCAGTCCTCCATCATTGCACAATCTACATATTCTGCTTATAGAGATAGTAGTATGAGTTTTTCAATTAATATTCTCTGGTAATTAATATTCTTAACTCTGGAATGCTTGTTTTTATTTTAAAATAAAAAAAATATTAAGTCGAATGCGACTATTTGTAATTCGCAATTTTGAATATTACCTCTTCATATTTATGTGAACAATTCTTCGTAATAATCTTCTTTATTTTTCATCTAATCAGCTTAATGTTTGCCAAGTTTATGTCGGAAATTCATTTAGAGATAAAAACCGCAGTTTTAATTGATTACACGGAATCGTATGCGGTTTATGAAATGTCATATACTACATACCCAATTTCAGCTTAAGGTTAAACGCAACATACGATATAATCTACGCTTCCGTAGACGGTGTTAACTTAATTATTTTATTAAAATGCCATTTTTGCAAGTTGTGCTTTAAAATATTAAGACGAATTATTTGTTTGCGCCCGTACATACGCAATATGAATAAATAGTTTTGTCCGTATAAAACTCATTTCTTTCAGGAAAGACAATATTTATCGGTGATTCAATCCAATATTGTATTTACATGCCTTTCTTGAAAGAATTGAATTTTTATACGGACAAAACTATTTATTCATATTCATATTGTGTACGTAGACGTACGGGCGCGAACAAATAATTATTCTTAATATTTCATAGCGTAACGCCACCTATTTACGGCATAGATTTATAACGTACGTTGTGTTTAACCATTGAAAGCTTTTTTGATCCTGCATGTCATCCATAATTGTCAAATACCTATAATGTACATTTCGTTCGTGGAAGGTAGAGGGATTGAACCTACATAAAAATATTATTTACCTCTAAATTTTGATGAGAATGAAAAGGGAGATGAAAAGCTTCAGATTTGTGCGACAGGCTGTCAAGAATGAAGAAAATTAAATTATACAATGAAATGCAAAAGGAAAATACATAATATACAGGGTGTATCGGCACGTACCCGACAAACTTTAACCAGCTATTCCTTGGCACATTTGGAGTAAAAAATGTTATGGGCACTTTGCTGTCTGGTAACATTTTTTTTTAATAAAAAAATTATTATTCATATTCTCACCACATGTCACCAATGTTTTATCCTTTGTCAAAGTTTGAAAACCCGTCCGGCAATATTTTGTTCGAGTTTCGTTGAATAATGTACGTACGTACCCACGTTGGCGCGCTTTTACAATCACAACGAAATGGCACGGCACCATTCGTCTCATTTTTAACTATTATTATTTAATGTGTACGAAAGAGCGAGGACACCTTTTGACACACTTGCTAATAACAGCTGTTGAACACGAGAAACAATGCAAATGACAGTGACGGAGTGTGGATTTTTTTATTTATTTTTTGTTTAATGGAAAAAAAAATGTTACCGGACAGCAAAGCGCCTATAACATTTTTTACTCCAAATGTGCTAAGGAATAGCTCGTTAAAGTTTGTCGGGTACTTGCCGATACACCCTGTATACCATTGTTTTAAAATAATAATTTTCGAATCTTTTATCTATTTATGAATACGATTTTCTGAAAAGACAAGTTTTAAGTTTCGGTCTAAATTGAGTAATTTATCGGTCTTAGTTCATGTCGTAGTCTATTCCAAGCTTTAATTCCCAATTAATAATTCTCCCAAGGCGCTTTCTTTCAGTTTAGTCCCTGAAGTAAGCTCGACTTCCTTCCACCTTCTGATACCCGATGACGTAGCAATACTTTCGGAAGTTATGCAACAGAGTGTGCCAAAATTTGAAGATACCATAATTTTTGCCTAACACTTGTTGTCCTCCTTTCTCTTTCAAGTATGGACACATTGATTTGTAATAAGTACCTGACGAATATGTTGTATGTTTTGAAATGGGATTTTTCGCTTGCGTCGTGTGCTTGGCATTTCTTTTCAGACATGAATACTGTGGATCGTTACTACAATATTTGGGAAGCCCTGATCAAGTGTCATTATTGTAGTACAGTTCCTGCGTACATTTATTACATAATGACATGGTTATTTATTAGGTCTAACTGAAATCTCTAAATAGTACAAAATAAAGTGGCTATCCGCGTCTGTCTGTTTGTGCGCTTAGTTCTTCTAAATTACGCAACGTATTTTGATAATTTTTTCACTATCATTTAGAGATTTTTTTCGGAAGTGTAATATATATATAATACATGCATATTACATTTATGGAAAGTAGAGAAAAGTCGATGTTTTGTAATCAAGTCGTAAAAATATATATTTTTGGGCGCTTATTTTAATTACTTCTTATCTGATTATTGTTTCCTTGTCTATAGTACTGTTATAAGTTTTATTAATCCCTAAAAACTCGTAAAACATTGTACAATGTATTTCTCTTAAAAGAACTGTCGGAATATAGATTCCGCGGAAAATATATTTTTGAAATCTTTTCAAAATAAAATTCTTCTTTTAAATAAATTAAATTAAAATAAAGTTCTCGAAAGCAAACGAACGACTCTTTCAGATTTTAATATTACAAATTGACGTATACGATTAAAAATAAAATTTTTAACGCAGACAAAGATAAAGTTTTTAAAATCGCTTGCCGATCGTTTTTATCTTGTAAACTGTATTTACTATCTTACACGAAATTAAAAAAAAAAACATTTTTAACTGGAGAAAGACATTTTAAAAGTTATTATAACCTCACTTTATTTCGTTTAGTATAAATAAATTATCAACATTTGTAAACCATGACAAATATTTTTCAAATGCTTAATGTTGTTTCAAAAAATTATTTAAATTTTGCTAACTGAAATCGCGTTATTCTCTCTTTCTAACACTGTTTAAATCATATTTGTCACCGTAATATAAAAAGAGTATTACTTTTATGAGACCGTGTCAGGCAAAAAGAATACAGTTCCTAAAATTGCCCAAGGGGGTTTATCAATAATAACACGGATGATATCAGCCAAATACGCCGGATAATAAATATAGGACTCTTCATTGGAACGAGAAAACATTATGAAACTATAATAAAAATAAAAATTCTATATTGTTTATTTTATTTTACATTAGGTCCACACAGGAGGCCCTGAGGAATATAATTTCTCTTGAGATCTTTGGGGATTTTCTGTGGAGATGGATGGACGATAACGATGTAAATCGTAATAATATGAGGTCACTTACTTTTGTATTTCAATTTTTGAAAATTGTATTCGTCAAGGGTATATACAGGGTTTTCCAATAAGAGGTGTTGTTTTGAATAGCCCGCTATTTCGGTAGATGTTACTTTAATAAAAATGGAACGATACACGCTTCAACAACGCATTGAAATTATTAAAATTCACTTGAGTGAATCAAATGCAAATCATCTTGAGTGATGAGGCCCATTTCCACCTCGGTGGCTTCTTCAACAAGCAAAATTGTCGCATCTGGGGCTCGGAAAATCCAAGAGTTATTGTTATAAAGCCTCTCTATCCTCAACGTGTGACTGTTTGGTGCGGTTTATGGTCCGGCGGAGTCATTGGACCTTACTTTTTCGAAAATGAGGCTGGAGCAACAGTTACGGTGAATGGATTGCGCTATCGAGAGATGATTAATGATTTTTTATGGCCGGAATTGGATGGTATTGATCTGGACAACGTTTACTTTCAACAAGACGGCGCTACGTGCCACACAAGCAACGAAACCATTGATCTTTTACGATTGAATATCAAAATAACACCTCTTATTGGAAAACCCTGTTTAAAACACATAACAAAACATATGACATAATTTTTTTTTATTACAATTCACCCTAAAAAGAGTGCTTTGTCCGACATGACTTCATATTCCGTCCAAGTCAGAATGACGACGCAAGTAAACAGAATGAAAATAAGGTTAGGTATTACAACAGTGAACGGTAATGACCCGACCAGAATATGACCGGAATCAATACAACATTGCGTCGTGTTTGGCGGGACGCATTTCAATGGCGTGATGGGTGAAATTGCGAGCTGGCAATGGCAGAATTCAGTACCTAATGCTGCGTATACATTTGCGAACCGAAACGAGAGCCGAGCCTAAAACTATGGGAAAGGAACGAAGCAACCGCAAGCAGCGTTTCGCGCCATTTGCTGTTGCTTCGTTCCTTTCCCATAATTAGAGGCTCGGCTCGCAAATGTATTGTGGGCTTGTCGTCAACATTAATACGACCCACTTTTCACTTCACTGTATTATTTATTTATAGTTGAAGGATGACTGAAGGTTATCCAAGGTGCCACCATGCGGTTTAACACAATACAACTGCGTCGTATAGAAAATTTCACGCTAAGCAAATTATGAAATAATAACGCTTTTCACAGTTGAAATATAACTTGAAAGTAAGTAAAATAATCCAAAAATACGTAGTCTTTCAGATTTAGATAAAACAAATGAAAAGTGGAATTTACATAATCGAGTTTTCCGCCCTACGGCGACAACTTCCGTCACCATTGTTGATGTTCGGATAAACTAAAAAGTTTTAAAGACAAAGAATATTAAGAAGAAAGATAATTTAAATTTCCACAATGGTATAAACAGGAAACCTTCAAGATAAAATGGTATATTTTCAGAATAATAAGAAACCTTCATAATATTAACCCTATTCTCCTTCCAGTGCTCTTATCGGAGGTTGACTGTCATCAGGGCAATGTTGTTCCTACTCCCTGCAACCCCGAGCAATTCTGTAGAACTTGCACTGATACCAGTCTCGTAGATTTCGAGGTCACGAAATGTGACCTCTTCTCTCCATCTCCCCATGGATTATCGGTGACCGGATAAATCATCAAAATGATAATTCATCACATCTTTAAAAAGTTATATAAAGGCATGAAAAGTGATGAAACAAAAACTTTATTAACTGGGTTAAGTAGGTTCGGTTAGGTAAAAAAAAATTTCATCGTTTTTAATGACTTTATATCACTTTTTAAAAGTGTGTTGAATAGTCACTGTATTGAGTTAGCATGGAACCGGATTATCATTTCGTTATTTAACGTTTGGTGACTTAGCAGGGGTGCCCGGGTTCATGGGGTGGGGTTTATCCGGGTCTTGGCGTGTCTGTCCACCAACTGCTTGGCAGGCCGGATCGGGAGAGACTGGTTGAGGGGGACCTTTTGACCTCTTCAATAGGACTCTCTCGGAACATCATGGATTCATAGGTCCGTCACTCACCCCAAGATTCCTACCCACCCCTTGTACCTTTTTCCTTCCCAGAACTCCTCATCCTTCCTTTCCTAAAGAGACCATCCACACAGCATCCCCAAATAATACATTGACTCTGAAGGGAATTATTTCCCTCGGGGCCTTCTACGTGGGTATATACATATATTTATATACAGTTTGCTAATAACAGTGAAAGACTATTTGTTTAGGTTCCACGACAAATTAATTGGAACATTTTTGAAAAGTGATAGCCAACAAAAATGACGAACACAACTAACCTAAAAAAGTTTGTTTTTTCATCACATTTCATGGCTTCATATCACTTTTTAAAAGTGTTCCTGTTGTCCGATTCCCTTTTGCATGATTATATGACGTACCGCCTCACAATGCGTTCCTAATAATTTGTATTTGTTTTTTCTGTGTCCATTTGTATGAACTATGAAATATATGTAATTTATTTATTGTTAATATGATGCTTCTCAAAGTTCGTTGATGATGACAATAAATAACACGTGACAATATCATAACCGCGTTCTGAGCTTACATAACTTCGTGACAGAATCTGATATTACTGTCGGCTGTCTATCATTTCATCATCCGATAGCATCGGCCGGTAGTTGGCTATCTCCACAGACATAGGAATTAATAGACGAGAAGATAATGGCGAGGGGTAAAATCAACTGTTGAAGAACGAAGGGAGTGAAGCTGACTGTGATTCGTCAATAAATCAATCTGACAGTAAATAGGCATCTCGCATTATAATATCACCATTTAGTTCTTAAAAGTAAAATCTGCTTTTGAATGAATAGACATTTTTACATGGGAGCGCAAATTACTCGCCACGTTATGAACTAATTTGCGAAGTCCAAATTCGGAAAAGTAAATTTCTTCTGTTTGCAGAGTCGTAGTTAGTTTCAGAGTATTTAGTTAAGACACTTTTACAAATGTTTCATAATTTACTTACCCCAGTAAACAACGATGAGCACACTTGAGAATCGCTACATTGTGATGTGATAGTATATGTTTCTAAAACTGATCCATATAATACGGTGTGAATAAGCTTAAAATAAAGTAAAATAATGCTTACTTATGGAATGTAATACGACAATTGGGTTTATTCTCTTTTTCACATCTATTTTTACAAGTTTTCATATCACAAGTCAACATTTTGCCGTGTTATTTCGTAAAATGAACCGATGATGCCTCGACCATAGTTCGCACAAGAGTGATGACGTCACGTTTTCAAATTTCACTTGAGGCCATACGCGAGCCCAGCCGGCTCCGATGGAACCGGTATGGGGAGTGGGGATAATACGCTTTTAATCACTTAGGGCAGGTCTACTAATATTCATATGTCTATGGCTATCTCCCAGTCTTATATCTATCTATACCTGTGTAAGACTATGAACATGGGACGTTTAATGCACCTTAATTTTTAAAATCTCTAAATAGTATAAAACAAAGTCGCTGTCCGCGTCTGTCTGTGATTTTTTTCTATCGATGGAATTTCATATAATTAAAGTTTCGGAATAACAAATGTATAGATATTATCTTAAAAAATTACCCTTTATTGGAACATAAAACAAAGAGTTAACGAGAAACTTGTTATAAACCGATAGAAATTGGGTATGCGGAGGTTTAAGTTTGTCAGTAAACCTACCCGACAGCAACTTGACGAACATAAATATCTCTGAGTACATTATGATTATGAATGCCAAATAATTTATAATCCGGATATAAATAACCAAATGGTTAATGATATTACAGGCATCAAAGCCAACGATTATAATTTTTAAATACTGAAATGATTTCATAATATAATTAATATAGAATAATTGGTCAGTATGAATGAACCACGGTTGAAAAACTTCACAATACTCACAGACATAGGAATTAATAGACGAGAAGATAATAGCGAGGGGTAAAATCAACTGTTGAAGAACGAAGGGCGTAAGGCTGACTGTGATTCGTCAATAAATCAATCTGACAGTAAATAGGCAACTCGCATTATAATATCACCATTTACTTCTTAAAAGTAAAATCTGCTTTTGAATGAATAGACATTTTTACATGGGAGCGCAAATTACTCGCCACGTTATGAACAAATTTGCGAAGTCCAAATTCGGCAAAAAAATTCGGTTCTATTTTCAGAGTCGAATATTTCGTTTAAGTATTTAGTTAAGACACTTTTATAAATGTTCATAATTTACTTCCCAGCAACCAACCAGCTTTGTGTTTCGCGTCCAGACGTTTCTCGATGTGATAGTAACAACTGATTCATATTATACGATGTGAATATGCTTAAAATAAAGTAAAATAATGCTTTTATATGGAATGTAATACGACAATTGGGTTTATTCTTTTTTTCACATCTATTTTTACAAGTTTTCATAGTACAAGTCAACATTTTGCCGTGTTATTTCGTAAAATGAACCGATGATGCCTCGACCATAGTTCGCACAAGAATGATGACGTCACGTTTTCAAATTTCACTTGAGGCCATACGCGAGCACAGCCGGCTCCAATGGAACCGGTATGGGGAGTGGGGATAATACGCTTTTAATCACTTAGGGCAGGTCTACTAATATTCATATGTCTATGACAATACTCTTAACTGGTTACATACTAATTGCCTACTTTAAGGGTAAACGTAACGTACGTTATAATCTATGCGTTCATATTTGGAATTTATTTAATTATTTTATGAAAATACACTTTTTCCTAGTTTTGCTTTAAAATATTGAGATGAAGCTTAATGCCAAATCATTATTTTGATTAATCTTTTCAACGAATTAGTCTACATTATAAATACCAAAAAATATGCTTTAGATAAATTGAAGGTTTTCCTATCGTTTCGCTTATATATGCAAATAAAAAAATAAATTACTCAATAAAAAATATAAATGTAAACTACTTAAAAATATATTTTTTCAATAGAAATGTATGAACGCATAAAGGAAACTGTTTTAAAAAAATACAGCAATATAGCTAAGATTATCTGTGACAGTTTCACTTGATTAACTTTTTTGCTTTCTTATAAAATTATTTACAAAATAAATAAAAACTAGTTTTGTGCTTGAAATCGAACTTTTCAAGACTCCGTTTGTCAAGCGATTTTAATGCCTATTACCTACAATATAAGGTATACCAAGAATATACACATTTTTGGCTTGTAGCTTCCTCTTAAGACTAATTATTTGTTTGCGCCCGAACATACGCAATGTGAATAAATAGTTTTGTCCGTATACAAACTCAATTCTTTCAAGAAAGGCATGCAAATTTATTGTATCGGTGATTCAATCCAATATTATGTTCGTTTGCCTATATTGAAAGAATTGAGTTTTTATACGGACAAAACAATGTATTCATACTAATAATTTGTATTATTATTTTAAAGCGTAACTTCTAAAAAATGTATTTTCCTAAAATAGCTAAATTAACGCCATCTGTGAACGCGTAGATTATAACGTACTTAGGGTTTATTCTCGACCGGCAATTCCGCGAAAGGGCCATGCGAGCGATGTTAAATGAATGCATAAAGACGCAATGAAATTACCGTCACTTGGTCTCGAGAAGCGACGCACAGTGGGCTGAAAATCGCCTTAAAAAAATCGCAAGTTGCGCCACAATACGAAGCATGTCAAAAAAATACAAATAAATAGTAGTATATCTGTGTGTAAGGATAGAATGGCCAACCTTATGATTCCAGAGATAGTATCTTTTTTAATGTCAGTGCCATACAATTTTTTTTTTCAAAAATGATAACTCCTTCATTTGTACACGCAATTGCTTCGTACGAAATTTTATAGCATAGTAATGATCAGCCGAATCCATTTCTAGCCAAAAAAAATACCCTTGAAAATTCAATTCTCTATGTCTATGAAAGGCGATTTTCAGCCCACTGTGCGACGTCCGACGGATGCGGTAGATAGACTGTAGACAGCGCGTCTTTTGCGGCCAAATGACCCAGCCTTAAAATAGTACGTTGTTAGCAAGTGAAAATGCCGAAAATTTTGACACTATGCACTTCTGTATTTAGTTGGTCAGTTGCTGAGTATCGTTTAGTGATGTGATTTTCGGGGAAATTTTCCCAGATCTGGGGAAAAATTTAGGGAAAACTGAGTAGGTATGTCATAAATTTAAGTTATTTTTATCCCACAAGATACCACGTATTGTTAATAATTTCATGATTATTTGTGAACATTTATTGAAAATTAAAAGTTTTTCTGCACATCAAACTGAAATCTAATAAATAATATACATTCCAACATCATTGTTACATTATTTGCGTATAAGACAAGGAACCTGCGAATGAACATTCGTACCCCTAATATCTACATTAGCGACGTCCCACTCTGCAGGTAATTATGTCGATCTGTATATTGTTTATTTAATATATTTTACTAGCTAAATTCTCCAACTTTGCCCCGTTTTTTTAAAATCAGATGTAGACAGAAAATTCAAAATGTGACCAAGAAGTAAATTCTGTTAAAGGGATGGGAAAGAGGGTGGTCCTCTTTTGAAGGTCAAGTGAGAAAAAATTGATCAATCTCGGAATAAAATAGTTTATTTACAAAATAAAAAAAAAACCCACACCGGGACATTATTCTATATAATATTATATAGAGTGTTAAGGACGTACTTGACTTACTTATAGCTAAGAAGTGACTAGAAGAGACTAAAATAGACTAGGAGAGATGAGGTGATTTTGCAAAAAGATGTGTAAGTCATCCAAGTATTATTATTATTATTAATAGAGATTAGAATGATGGACTCGCCGAACGTCACAGCGGTGCTGCCAGGGTCTGTTATCTTTGTGAGGATATTGTGTCAGCGCTTTATTAGCAGCAGACACATACCTGGATGGATGTCTAACCTCGTGGTGGCACTGTTGGTGGATGCGCTGGACTAGGATTCTTGCTGCAGAGTCTCCATCTTCTATCTTCGTGTCACCTGTTCTTCTTGCGCCCCTGAGGTAATATCTCACAAAAGTGGCGCTATACAAATTTTCCAGTAAATTAATTGATTTAACCAGTGATTTCTGAAATTATTTGGAGTAAAAAATGTAAATGATTTTTGAATCCTGTGACTTTTGATTTTCAATTGTGTTTTGTAATCAAACAAAAACAAAATTTCTTCTACATGTCGTCACTGGTCAATCAGTAACCGACCAACCCCTCAACCCGATCCTATCTGTCCAATACCCACGGATTTTTAATATTTGAGGTTGGGAAAAGCAAAACATCATAAATGTCATTGGATTTACAAAATATCATTTTCATTCTTTATTCCAAATAATAGGAGGAATCCCTGGTCAAAGTAAGTCAAGTACGTCACTTAACAAACACCAGAATATATTATGTATAGACATATTATTACTACTCAATAGTTCTTTTCTGTGCCATTCAATGAATTTTCAGTTACAACGACCATGGTCATAACTTGAATAATTAGGTAATTGCCATTAATTAAATTGTTCTATTTCATTATAGTATCAAATCACAAAAATGCAAAGCTTTTATTAAAAAAACTGTTGGGAAAATAAGTAATTTGGGCATCCCATCACGAAGTGGTGTCGTTGAACTGGGCGGCCATGCGCCGGCGGGCGGCTGACCGACTTACCGGCTTTCCGCTTTCCGGGCGCGCGGCGCCGGCTGCCGACTGCCGGCTAGCGGCTAGCGCACTGCGGCCAGTGGCCCGCGGATCAACAATGCGATGCAGACATCTAATGAAAGTCCGCCGTCGCCGAAGGGCGGAACGGGACACGGGACGCGGGACTAGGGATGGCAAATCCGGAGCGGTTTGAAAAATCTGAATTTTCGGATTCCTTGACGTACAAAATCCGGATTTCTCAATAAAATTTAAAAAATTTATGCCCGAAATTAAAAATATCCAATATTAAAAACACAGTTTTTTTTCTGATATATTCCCATTATAATATAATGAGGGGTACCCCATTGAATTTAAAAAAAAGTTTGGCTTACCTATCGAGCACGATGACGGTGCGTCATCGTATTCTAAGTACATATTTTTTTAAATAAATACATGATATTTGATATCACACCAAACTCGAGAGCTAATTCTCTCCATTGGTGGAGAAATACTAAAAAAAATATATTTCACTATTTTGTTTTTATCTTATGCCATAAACATTTACAGATAATATAATATATATAACATCACCACAGGCCTGTTTCATTACTTATTTTCTTTTTTTATTTCAAGTACTTAAATTATTTAATTTCGGACACAACCGTATTTTGTTCTATTCCTTTTCATATTCTGCTTTTTTTATTTGATATTAGCTGAATTCCCGGCGTTGCCCGGAATTACGCAAGAGTTTTTGAAAATCAGATGCAGACAGTAATTTTCCTCTTATTTTGGGCGTCAAGTTTGCAAAATTTCATCAAAAGTCTGTTCAGGGATGGGAAAAGGGGATAAAGTGATTTTTCGAAATCTCGTCTAAAGTGCAAAATTTCATAATTATGCAAAACTCGAAATACAAAAATTTGTTCAAAAATCAAATCAACACCTCCCACCACAGACACTCTTCTTTATAAAAATAATAATAATTTTAATGATTTGTGTTGCGCCATTTTTGCGAAAAATCACCTCACTGGCGCTGAAGATATAAATAGAAGATTCATTTCTCTTTCTTATGTTTATTTAATATTTCTTTAAAATAAACTTGATTCTCTGTACTATCTTTGTAAAACTTGTATTTATTCCTGTTGCGAACATTTGGTTATTGCGTCAGCTCCTAATTATTATTTTTTTATAATAATAATAATAGTTGGATGACTTGTATAACGCCGTTTTTGTGCAAAATCACCTCAAAGGCGCTGTACAAACTTATAATACATTTCTACAGTGATCTATGTTATAACTTAACTATTTTATCCTAGACATGTCTAATTATTTAGTTAAATAACTTTTGTTAATTTTCTATTCAGATTTCATATATGAAAATCCGGATTCTGATTCCACTGTGAACAATCCGGATTTTTGGAAATCCAGATTATTCCGATTGAAATCTCTACACGGTGCACAAATGGCTTTCTGTCTGCTTTCTTCGGCTGCTCTGTGTAGCCTCTGTAAAGCGAGCCGTTCACGGAACTCGATACGCTTAGCTTACATCCCTCTCTCCCCTGTTGCTTGTTGTGCATATTGAGTTAAGGTTTTCGTCACTCTTGGTTTGGGTTTCAATGTAATCCCGTTTTTAACTAGATTACGAGAAATTTTAAGAGATTCTTAATAAATCACCAGTACTCATTTTTCTCCGTGCAGTAAACTGTAGAAAAGTAAGGTCATTAATGACCCGATATGAATTTTGAAGCTAGAATTTTAATTACTCTGGTTTCTATATCAGCTTCAATAGCCACCCTAGAAAACCATGCTGTCGATCCTATTGGCTTCATCTTATGGAATTTTAAAGATACTGACATGATTAGTTGTACCATAGACTATTCTAACCGGTTCTAAGATAAAGGGTTGAAAGAGATAATTTATCCTACCAGAGTATTTCGACGTCCAAGAATGTGTGGCCAAGTTTATTTTTAATATAATTTAGGTAGTTTATAATTTAGGTACACAATTAATCTGTGAGATAATCCTAGAGTTAAAAAAACAAACAAAAATAAATAAAACAGAGTTTCCAGTAAAGAACTAGACATTTGATTGTTAGACCTGTTTGATCCTTGAAACTATTGATTTTTTAGCATCCAACCTATTTTAAATTACCGTAAAAGCATATTAAAATGTTATATTACTTTAATTTAACTAACTATAAAAGAAATATGATGTTAACTGCTACAAGGCGTTCCGAATAACATTACATTAAATAACTATCAACCTCGAAATCTGATTCTTTCAATCAAATGACCACAGATATCTTTATTATTGGACGCTGTGATTGCCAGTGAACTCTGTGACCCCTCCAAGAGACAGATATAACTATGACGTCACCGGGCATAGTGCCGGAGATACCATTCAATTGGATAGAAAATTATTTTTCGCACAATGTCGATTCAATGACAACAGCATAGGGAGGGGATCTCTGACCACCGCTTTTCGTCCTCCCCTGAGAATCGACATCTGATTTTTTCCATTATTCTTGGGAATAATATATTATAAGTGTTTTATTATCTTCATTTTTTGTAACAAAAGAGATAATGAATCCTAACTGAGATCTCTCGTGCTAAGGATTTAATATACATATTATTAAATTTAGTAGTGTGGATGATATGACGTAATTAAGTAGTCTCCTAAAAAACTTTAGATACTTGTTTGTAACTAGATCATGGTTTGTATTTTCGCCGTTTTACTGTACACTCTAAGTTTACTCATAACTCAAGCCAAAACGGAATCGCAATAAATTGATTAAAAAGTTGGGTAGGGGATAGGATTAGGGTATATTGGGTTTATTTGTGGGAATGGGCGTTACGACACACGCCTTTCTAGAATTCTAACTTACCCATAAGTTAAGCATAGTCTAATTGTAATAATAAATACTAACACAGTTTTAATTTTCCTATTTCTTCGTGTTGGAATTCCATTATAATGAATAAGCGCCGTTGAAGTGATTTTCTCACGAAAACGGCGCTATACAAATAATCTAATCATTATTATTAAAACTTTTTTCCAATTATTTTATATTTTGAATGAACTTAACACATCTTTAACTGCAACAAAAATGTCATTCCCAATTCGTTTATAAACTCCCTTATACCACACACGCACAAGTTAAGTAACCAATATGTAGAAGTAGTAGCATTTTAATAGCACCGAAAGCACTTCACATATTTTTTTAAAATAGTTTTTGTTTACATTTTGTTTCATACCCACCCCATGATTATAAAATTTAATTATCATGTTAGTAGGTTTATCTTGTATATAATTTTTTATTAATAATTTTTCTTTTGTTACATGCATAAAAATATAATTACAAAAATCAAGTACAGTGAAACCTCTATCTATCGTTCCTCGAATAATCGTTTTCCCGGATGTATCATTTATTTCTTCTAGTCCGAATTCATTTCATACAAAAATAGATCGCATTGATCGTTTCTATGTCCACCATTTTCCCGCATTCATGGTAGGAATTACGTCGCGTATTTGATATTTTTTGTCTATGTTTAAACGGCGCCAGACGGCACTCGTTACGATGCGCGAAACTTTTGAGAGAGAAAGAGAAAGAATAACAGTTTGTCGCCGTCATCAGTCGCTAGTTGTCGTCAGTTGTCGCTAGATACCCGAACTTAGTGGAGTGTTTGCAGTTATCCTTTTTGAGATTTTAAACTATTTTCGAAATGAGCCGTTTGATGAAAAAAGTACGTACTCTTCAAGAAATATTGAAAATTATCGAAGAGGTGGAAAAAAACCCCGCTGAAAAACGCATCGATATAGCCAAGCGTTTAGGAATCGCGGCATCCACGATAAATTCTATTTTCTTGAAAAAAAACGAAATTCAGGAGCAAATTCAAAAGTGCGGAAAATCTTCGAAAATTAGAAAAAACAGTAAAGAATCAAAGTTTAGTGAACTGGAGAAAATTCTTATCTCTTGGTACCAAATTTGACAAATTTTAACAATTTTGTTACTTTCGACGACAATATCCCAACTTGTGGGATAAAAACTATCGAAAGCTTGTGTGACGCAAGATTGACGGAGACAACAAAAGAGGTCGATATTGATGAAGAGGAGCCGCTGCCTGTACCTTCATTTTTAGAAGCATGCACCCTCTTTGAAAGATTGAAAACTTTCTACTACGCACACTCAATAACTGATGCCGAAAAGAATATCATTTGCAAAGCTGAAAATATACTGTTGACTTGCGGAAATAAAACAGTAAAAAAACAAATGTCCATGAAAGATTATGTATTTACAATGCAATAAACTTGGTTCTGTTTAGCTTTGTATTTTTTTTAAATAAATATATTTATTTACATCTAAAACATATTTTCTTCTTATAATTTTAATCTACCAACGGTTGTGCAGATTGGGAGGACGGTATCTTTACTGGATCGTATCTCCTTGTGTTTTGTCCTCTTAATCCCGCATTCATTGTTTTCCCGCATTCATCGTTTATTTCGATAGGTCCCTTTAAAACCAATAGATAGAGGTTTCACTGTATTACAAAAACAAGTATTACATTATTAAAATTATTATAGTATTACAAAAAGCATTTCATTCACAGGTAAAGAAGGTACTATAAAAAATAAAAAAAGGTAGCTTTAAGATAAGAAAAATAAAATGATACAATTAAATAAAAAAATATAATAGAATAGTATGCATATATACCAAAAAAAATCCCACATAGGCATCGCCAGTTCGTGGGTAAAATTGTTTTGTAATCCTTTAGTGGTCTATATTTAAAGGTACTTGTACCGTAAATAAATAAATAAATCTATGCCTCTGCAAACCTCTCTTGTAATATAATAGAGAGAGTAACACTACTTGAGTAACCTCAAACTTTCGGTTGGGTAACACGACCCGCCCCGGGCCGCCACAACACATCATTACCATTATCACAGATACAATACAAGTGTGTGTTTCGCGCTTTATTAACTGTATAGAAACAGTCTGTCCTGTGTGCGGTGTGTACGCAGATTTACGGGTGTCAATTACAAACCGGCTCCGGGTGACTTTCACTGTCTACCGCTAACAGGCTTTCTGGGGCCCGCGCGCCGCGCCGGGCGGTAGGTCAGGGCCTTCCACCGCACGCCGCCGCGCGACCCAAAGCGCGTGGGTACTGTAATGCGGCCCTTTTTATTTACCAAAGCCTTTGTTGAACCCAAGAGTTAAATTTGTTTGCTGAATGCGGGGGATGTTGTGATGTCTCAAAATTGATTGAATGATGGAATTTTGAATCTAGAATCACCATTGGAACTATCCTAAAGATCATTACGGTACGCCTGTATTTGTTGAACTACAACATATGAATATGCTTAAATTGCCAGACAAAAGAATTTCACTGACTTGATAGTCCAGAATTGCTTGCATTGATAAGCTTTCGGATTCTATTCGTACTATTAGAATTCGGGATTTATTTCAGTGCAGAAATTTTGGGACTAACTACCATATACGTATTACTCATTGACTGGAGGGAAATAATCGTACCGAGTCAGTGGACGTATTTAATCTTAATAACGAATTGGTGTACATTATGAATAGCAAAAAAATATGCTTTATATAAATTGAAGTTTTTCCTATCGTTTCGCTTGAATAGAAGTCAAATAAAATAATAAATACTCAATGAAAAATATAAATGTAATCAATTAAAAAATATATTTATCAAAAGAAATGTATGAACGCGTAAAGGAAACAACTTTAAAAAATACAGTAATATAGCTAAGATTATCTGTGGCAGTTTCACTAGATTAACTTTTTTTCTTTCTTATAAAATTATTTACAAAATAAATAAAAACCAGTTTTGTGTTTCAAATCGAACGTTTCTAGACTCCGTTTGTCAAGCGATTTTATATATGCCTATTGCCTACGATATAAGGTATACCAAGAATATACACATTTTTAGCTTGTAGTTTTCTCTTAAGCTAATATAAGGAGGATATAAATGTTGGTACTACCTACCCCCCACTTGGCTGCGGGATAGTTAATTAATTATATGAATGTATATAGGAAGGGTTAATACACATTTATCACTCTATTCCACTGTTTATTCAATATTAATATATTATCCTTGTGTGATGTTTACCGCTCTACAATGCCGCCCGCGCCGACATCATTGGGGGGAAATTCTTTGAAAATTTCCGGACGACAAATTCCCCGCATGTCTGCTGTGACAGGTCTGACAAATAATAATAATAAATGTGTATACCGTACCATGTCATATTAAACCGTAAAACATGTTTGTCGGGATCTTTCCACGATGCCAAATTATATTGCGAAATGACCGAACTTGTCTCGTAAGAAAGTTATTGCTGACGAGAATGTAATTATTAATTTTATTTCAGTCTTATGACTGTAGTCGGAAATCTTTCAGAGGTCTGATTCTCGCAATAACGTATTCGGTATGTTACGTTTTATTAAATAATAAATACAAGTAGATACTATTGGTAGAGTAGGTAGGTACTAGACGTAAAACTCTTACCCCTTAACCTTGAGTTTAAGAACGCAACCTTATTTCACGTTTTTATGGGAAATTAACGGAAATTCAGTTATTCGAATCTCTTTTCTAGAAAAAAAAAACCAACTAGCGGTTGGTCTTTTTTCACAAAGCTAATAATACTTCTTCGTTTAATAGTAGTGTGTTTTTTCAATTAATATATAATGTCACACCCCAGAGTGTTTGCTTCCTTCGAAAACAAATTATAACAGTTCATTATGTACCACTTTGTATACATATACGTATCTCTAGTAAGAAGTCTAATTGAATATAACTCAGTAGTTTGGTCTCCATCTTACAAAATTCACATTAACAACATTGAGCGAATACAAAAAAAAATTCTACGTTTTATAAATTTTAAATTAAATATCCCTGTCGAAGACTTAAAATACAATTTCTTATTAAATACTCTAAAAATACATACATTAGAAGATAGACGTAAAATAAACGATTTAACGTTCTTATTCAAAATACATAACTCTAAATTCGACTGTTGTGAACTCCTGCAACTTATAAACATACATACACCCACAGTAACAACACGACAAAATACAATATTCTACAGCTGCACACATAAGCGTAACTACACTGCCCACTCTCCGATACAACGACTTCACACCATGGGAAATCATTACTTGGGTGATGTTGACATATTCAATACCAACTTGGCAAGTTTTGTGGATCATTTAAAACATTTATTTCAACAATACTCCTAAACACATCATGTAAACCTACAAATAGCTGTAATTTTCTGTTTTTGTTTCTTGTGTTTGTATGACTTGTTGCATAGCTTTTATCAAATGTAATTTTTTTGTAACTTTTAAAGTATCTGTCAAATTAAAATTATGTATACTACCAACCATGTAAAAGCCCTCTGGGCGTTAAATAAATAAATATAATTTCAAAAGTTTCTCTCACCCATGATTTGGCTTCAATGCCATTCATACAAAATCGCACTAATGCTTTGTCCAGGGCTTTTAAGGTCCGTGGTTTGCGCAGACCCTAAGTTTCCGTTACACACTAGACAGTCGTAATTTAGTCGCACGTGTGCTTTACGACATATTTTCCGCAGTTTTTCTTCCAAATGATTATCATGGTATATGTTATACAGGACTTGCTACGTAAAATAATAACATCTCACTGCAGAGGCTATGCAGAGAGCCGCAGTAAGAGAATTGGGCAACTTACCAAATTTTTTTCTTCCCGGCCGAGAGAGAGTAGGTGGAAGCTATGAAGCTAGGTAAGTAGGTAATATGGATGACTTATTGGACTTTCCTCACGACATTTTCCTGCTAGCCTCGTTGGCTCCAACCGGGGTAAACAGCGACTACTCGTAGCCGTGCAGATTAAGTTTACACGGCATCTAGTTTTTGATGTTGAATATCGAGACGGCAGTAATTGAAGATTTTGAACGAAAACGGTGAAGGGCCAAAGGTACACAAAAATTGGTCGGCGGACCGCATTTTCTACATTATTTTCCCCATCTTGTGTTTGCCGACTACTCTTTAGCGCTTGATTATGTTCCGTTAGTGAACCTTTGAGAATTGATAATGCCTTGTACAAGTCACCCTGTTTAGGTGGTCGAGAATTCTGAATATAATACCTCCTAACAAACACCATAAAGTGTGATGTAAGTAAAATCTGTTTATGCCATATTAAAGCCTTGTACTAATGAAACTAACACAAAAATAAAGAGACCGAATATTTTACATATAGCACAGAAACTTCGGCTTTTACTAAAAAACCTACCAATTTGTCACGGATACAATACGGGTAAATCTGCTACACATGCATAAATCAAATGAATAATGGGTTAGCGTCATATCAGCTAAGTTAATTAACTAGATCTGAATAGCCAGTTACTTCTCTCCATTAATTTCCTCTTCATAACCTCACAACTGCCTCCAAGCAGTAAGAGTTGAGCTGTTCGCATAAAAAAGCATAAAATCACGTCTCCTACATAATATACCTATATTGTAGTAATAATTTTAAAGGGTTGTTAACCCTTGCTGCGGACTTATCGCTTTCCCAGCTGTCGGAACTGCGATAAAATACATTGAATTGGATCTTTCCTAGCAAGTCATTAGTTTTCTTGTAGCTTTGCCAAAAATTCCACAGATAAAGTACAGACAAGACTGGCTTCTTAGCACTACTTATTTAGTTTGGTACTTACTCAGTCGTGACTGAGTAAGAGAGACATGGCGTTCAAATAGTATGTTCTTAATTTCCTCTCAAAGCATAAGATTTGTAAGTACCTACCTACTTATGTAATTACAAACCATTTATTTTATGTAACTTTCAATTTTTCCAACGAAACGTCAATCTCTATGTATATTCTTTTTTTAAACTTTTTCAGGTAGGTAGTAAATGCGAATAAGACAGTCTAAATAAACACGACGATTTCACATTAGAATAAAGAATCTTTACCGAACCATAGTCAATGTTAGACATCTAGTCAATCTGATGCTTGTTTATAGAATAAAGTGGATGCAGCAGATTTTAGAAAAAAGAACACACACACACACAAACAAATTTACACGCAGATTAATGCCAAATGGTTGAGTTCGCTACGCTCAGTCATTTAGACTGTGTTTTTGAAAACGTTATTTTCTCATCGCAGGTTAAACACAAAACTATGTCTCAAGAGCTTGGGATTACTGGAATGATTGTTAGGCAGAAGGAAACGGCTGAAGAAGTTAAGAAGAAGGAAGAGGAGGGTTGTGAAGCACCTGTGGGCCCTAGCACGAGCATATCGATGATTAAGCAGTGTCGATAAGACAAATTAAGGCGATGCACTACGTCGTGTAATATTTTAAATTGAACCGCTATCAATAACAACCCTTACGTAGATGGCGATAAGGTTTAAATTACCGCTTAACACCATCCGCCTGTTTTGATGTATGCAAGAAAAAAACATGGCCAAAAAGTGCCTTTTATTTTATTTTGTGGATGTTCAGGAATAAATATTTAATTTTTTTCGGATCATTTTATAAATAACTTAATTTGCCACATTATACAATAAAATCATAACCGAAAATGGGTTCGTTAGTAGGAGATTTTGAACTTTAAAGCAGTTTTCAAAGGCCTATTTATACATTATTTTTTTTCTGGGCTTATAAAAAAACTTATATAAAAAATACTCGATTATTTCAAAGGTCAAGATGTATTCTACTCGAAGTATTTAATTAAAGCATCTGAAACATTTCTAGGCGACCAAATTTTCAAACCAAAAACACATGATTTTGCATTACTACGTATGGCATCGCCTAACCTTACCATGAATGATGGATTTTTTCAAAATAGCCGTGTTTAATGACCACGTTTGAATAATCAGGTATTACCCAACTTACCTCCCCACTCCCTCCAGCCTCAAAACTCACAACATACCCCAATTGGAGTCCACTGACCATCGTCCCACTGACTCAGGACAGTCGGACTATCCCTCCCTCCCCTTCGCCATCTCCTTCCCCTCCACACTACCGTCAGCCTCACAACATACCGGTGGCGGCTCGTGACTTTTGAGTGCTAAGTTTGATGAATTCGAAATTTTTTTGTACAAAACGTTTTTTAGATTTTTTCGGAAATTCGATTTTTGTATGAAGATTTTTAGGAACTTTCAGTTTGGCGGAGCGCCGCACGGATTTCCACGAATACAAAAAAAAGTGGACACTTTTTCTGCTACAACAATATCAATAATGCTATTTATTATAGTATTAGCACTATAGTACACACAAAAGTCACGAGCCGCCACTGCAACGTA